>NC_142930.1:11600234-11660234 GCF_046866305.1 Octopus bimaculoides | reverse complement strand
TCCTCAAATCTGATGAATTGTTTTTGACATTCTTGCAGAGTAAAGGATGGCATTGTCAGCAGGTCGACAATGAGTTCCAATTTCAAACTGTTTCACTCTTTTAGGTAGTATTTTGGGTGAAAGAATTGTTGTTTTGGCGTTTGCACATTTTCCTCAGCTCTCTGACTAGATCCTCATTTTTCTTAAATTTTCTCAATTTCCTTGATATCGACTCTGCTATCATAGAGAATTACAAAATCGATAATCTTATACAATGTGTTTATTTTTGCCCTCTTTAATCATGTTTGGTCTTCTTGCATCAGTGAGTGGTGTGTTCAGTCCGTATGGCGAGGTCCAACAAAATCTTATAATTCTCATTTTCTATCGCTAATCGGCGGCTCACTGTACACAAATTACGAGGTGGCAACGCTAAGCAGTGCTGTGTATAAATGCAAGGTTATTACCAGTTCAAATAGCGCTCCTGAAGAGGAGACGACCACTCCGAAATGCTTTCATACCACAGTCTATGTAGTTGTCGCTGCGAGCTCATTTTCGTGTGTTTACAGTATTTGTCTACAGCGAATAATTTACTGCATGACAAAACACAGTGAATGGCTTTCTTACGGGTTCGGACTATTTACTGAGTATATTTTAACTGTATTCATACACATGGTTGCTTAACGCTGCCATCCTGTATTTTCTATTGTTTTCCTCTTTCTATTCTTCTCAGAAATGATTGCCTCTAGAAATAATAAATATCGAATAGCACCTGACTCAACTGGATTACCATGGCCATAGTGTGTTTGGCCATAGGTTTGCCCCCTTTTTTATCTTTCATTCAAGAATGAAGGCAAGGCTCATAATGAAACGTAGGACCTCTGTAACTGAGGAAAAGATAGAAGGAGGGAAGGAAGGAAGGAAGGAAGTTATTCTGAAATTGTATATTGGCAACAAAGTGAACTCCACCATTGGCACCCAGGGTGCCGGAATCATGGGGAGAAGCTCTACCATCCAAATAGGTCATACCAGGATTTGAACTCCAAAACGGAAGCAGCCTGAACAAATTCTGCAAGGCATCCAGTCTGACGTTTTTACTGTAGTGCCAATCTACCCAGCCTGGATTGTTACTCATAAAGACCCCGAAAGAATTTAAAATATTGATGACCGATGACCCCGGCAGAATTTGAACTCGGAGTGCAGAGATTTGGGACAAATACCACAAAGTATGCTTTCACAACTCTGTCAATTCAGTAAAATCTGGAGCATACAAAAAGAACATAATTCATCACTATACACGTCATCAGGAGGGAGTTTTAATTGCTTGACATAGCAGCCGAATCTCATTGTAATGACATCCTACCCCAAAAGATGATGCATGAGATAATGCGTAGATTTTGATATACACAAGTATGGAAAGGCTTTTGACGTATCAAAACCGTTCGATCGGAGCTGATCTGAAGCTAAACAGTAATAAGATCTGTAACTAGTAAACTCCCATAAAGCCTTTATCTGCACTGTATTACACTAACTCCAATGTTATAACGTAATAATTACTAAGATTTTCACAACTCCACGATATTTTTTCATAGGAATCCAGTCCATTAATTGGCATTTATCTTTTATCTTAGACTTGTTTCAATCATTAGACTGTGACATTGAAGAATTTTTAGTCAAATGAATCGACCCAGTACTTATTACTAAAGCCTGGTAATTACCACAAAGTTACAGGTGTGTAAACAGAGCAGCACCAGTTGTCAAGCAGTGGGGAGGCAAACACACTCAAAAACACACACACAGACGCACATATATACAACGGGCTTCTTTCAGTTTCCATCTATCAAATCCACCCACAGGGTTTTGGTCGGCCTGTGGATATAGTAGAAAACACTTGCTGAAGTTGTAATGCGGTGAAACTGAACCCGGAAACATACGGTTGGGAAGTAAATTTCTTACTACACAGCCACGCCTGCACCTGTATCAACGTATATGAAACGAAAAATACAATGGTTGCCCTGTCATTATTTGAACTGGAACTATAAAACAATCATAAATGAATGCTACAACAGATTTAAACTGATATTCAACCAGTTGTAACACCGTTACACAGGCCAACATTCAATTCTCAAATATTACATTGTCACGAGACTTTTACATCTCAATATCTCAATATTCTATTTATCACCATACATGAAAACTCTATTTCAATGAAACAACAGCAGCAGCAGCAGCTGTGGCAATATATGAAGTCATGAAATAAGTATTTCTGTTGCTTAAATGTTTTATGTTTTACTGGCTGCTGAGGAATTTTATATTACCACAGTCATTGTCAAATTTATATAGATACACACGCAGACACACACACACACACACGCACACGCATATATATATATATATATATATATATATATACGTATGTATGTATATGAAGAATTTCATTTCGAAATGAAAAAAAAAACTTGGCAAAAGCAAAATCCCCAAATATGTTCATATTTTTGTTGATTTTTCTGGTATTTTTTATATACTTTATCTACCTATGTTATTTTTAGATAACACATTTAAAATTTCGAATTCTCGCAAATTCTTTCTCTCCCCCATTTTTCTTATTGTCCCCTCTCTCCTTCTCTTTCAGCTTTTCTCTTTCTCTCTTTCTCTCTTTCTCTCTCTCACTTCATTCTCTCTATCTCCGAGATTCCTTTTAATCTTCATGATATTTGCATTGTTTCTGTATATTTTATTCATTTAATTTGTGCGTGTCATAAAGCAACAGGCAGGCTTCCGGCATGTTGGTGCTGCAAAACTGCTTTTAATACATGACTGAATACAAGATCACACTACTTCTATCTTACGTTACTAATGCCCTACGGTGACGATTAAACGTGACGCAGTATCATTTAACTTCCCTATAAATGTGTGCCTAAGTAAGACATCCTTTATCAATTTTATGCGTGGAATTTGCACCACCTTCAGCTCTAACATTCTTCGTGATATCAAATTCCCACGATTGTTTTAATAAATTCACAAACGTACCTTTTGAAAAGTATTGACGTATCATTCACTTCATTTACGCATTACAAAATTACATTTATACATATGACAGAAAACATATTTCTTTTAAATGTATGCTGATTCTTCTTCACCCAACAAATTATAGTTTTAAAGATATATTTTATCGAGTTACCATATCATGGGACAACTGACTGAATAGCGATGGTACGTACCAATTGAACGCTGCGGTTCATGACAAAGATTTTTCAACTGACTTTTTTTCTAGCTTTAAACTTAATGAATGTTTCATAAGCTTGCTGAGATGAGTCAAGTTGAAGAGGGACAAGCTTCACCAGAAGTATTTCCCCCATACATATTGCACTGTTTGAAGAGTAGCTCTTTACTGATGCCTTACCCGGAAATAGATAATGGGACATGGCAAATTATTGTTAAAAACAAAGTAAATGAAATGTAAAATAATTACCATGAAAGCTTTCCGGAAATTTGCTCCTAAGTTATTCGGTGCTAATATCTTTTGCTCAGTTATATGAAAAGAAATAGTGACATGCGAAAACTAGTATTGTTACACATGTCAGTCTCTCGCCTGATGCTAATTGGTGGAATGGGATTATTAATGAGAAAGCCTCGTTCATGATCAAGTTTCAGCGCAACGCTCTGTTGATTTGACGGTGATCATAAACCCTTGCGTATATAATATTTCTAATTTTGCATTAGGGGCAAGATCAATTGCTTTCTGCAGAGGGTGAAGAAGACAACTTAATTGACCGACTACTAGTGAAACTTTACAGTATTCAATCAATGATGCGAAGTAATGCAATGTCAGGATTTGATCTCTAAAAGTCGACCGACGACAGGAAATGCCGTAAGGGATTCACTGCAGCTTTTTATCGTTTCTGATTGTTCCTCGCTACATTCGACATAAACAAATATTGATTTGTTTTCGTTGACACGAAGAGAGAAAATTGCAAAGTAAGAGTATAATCGATAAAATCGACCCTATGTTTTGAGGGGTACTTATTTTATCGATCTCTAATTGATTTAAAGCAAACTCGATCTTTGCAAGGTTTCAATTCAGAACTTCGAGAGGTAAAAAGAAAAAAATCAAAGACCAGAAAAGCAGCAACTACGACATAATTGACTTCTGAAATAACAGGTTATTTCTTTTAACGCCAAGGTTCACAAGTAAACACAATGAAACAAAATGACATTCTACCTATATTTACCTATCACTAGGTGTAAATATAACAATATATTTACGATACAAGAAAGACAATCCATCAAATTTTTCTGCTTTCAAATTATTTCTCATATATCAATTACTAAAGATTGAGTGGTGTGTAACTACTACACAGTAAATGAGAAATTTCTGAGAATACAATTTTACTACAGAATTTCCATTCTCCATAGAAAATAAAAACAATTCACATCCTCGTGTTTCTGGGATCTGTCCTTTCTCCTGTAGCTTCCAGACATTATGTAGAGGAAGGAATTATATATATATATATATATATATATATATATATATATATATATATATATATATATAAACATTGTCATTCCTAAATCTCTCAACGAGAAATATTCAGTAGCAGCACTTTAAAGTAACGATTGCCTCATTAGATTGGCAAATAACCGTTTTCTATATGGGTGTGTGTGTGTGTGTGTGTGTGTGTGTGTGTGTGTGTATCCGCATCTCTCGATGTGGTTATTCTAACCAGTGTTCCTTTATATTAAAAAGGGAGTCATTATTTCCATTGTCAGATACCGATACACGTGTATTTGAGGTGATACTTGTCTCGCAGGTAACTTGATCTGATAGCATGTATTGGAATTTAAGCAAACTTATTCCTGTGAGAGATATTCTAAATCATTTGAAAGCCCCAAAATATAGCGAAATTCAGTTTTCATTTCTTACTTGCAGTGATGTCGAAATTTTCATCGCACCAATGCGACCTGGTCTCTAACGCAGCTCCACTGGAACTGTTTAGAACTTTGCTAATGTTGACTTTTTATTAGTTTTATTGTTTTATGTCTCTCTCTCTCTCCTTCCCCTCTCTCTTTCATACTTTTCTCTCTCTCCTTTATTTCTCTCTTTCTATCTATCTATCTATCTATCTCTATCTCTGTCTCTGTCTCTGTCTCTCTCAGCTCGCCCTCTTTTTCTCTCGCTCTCGTGTTGAACTTATGGCCGAATAGGTATGTGGTGTAGCTGTTATCCGACTTCTTCACATCATTCGTTGTTTGTCGATTCCAATTTCCATTCTTTTGTCTATTTACAACTTTATAGGTATTATTATCATTATCATTATCATGTTCCACTTCTTTCTTCTTTCACTTCTCTTCCTACGTTTCTCTTTTATATTTCTTATCTCCTCCACTTGTCTTGATGGATATCTGAAATTATGCATATTCCGTTCGCTATGTATAGATATAAGATATTTTTTGATACATCTTTATTGCCGCATAAGTCTTTAGAAATTAGATTTTTGCTATATAGATTAAATTCATTTTAACCATGTGGTATAAAAAGTAGGGAGATAAATGCTTATAAAGAATTAATATTGATGAATCTATCTGCGCAAAATCACACTTGCCTATGCATACGCACATATGCATACACATATGATATATATATATATGTATATATATATATGTATGTATATGTATAGATATATATATATATATATATATATATATATATATATATATATATATATATATATATGTATACATATATATACATACACACATACATACATACATACATACATACATACATACATACATACATACATACATATATACGTATATACTTTGATAGAAAGAGAGAGAGATTACAGAACAGACTTACAAAAGTAGTAATAATGGTGACTATATGTGTATATATATATATATATATATGTGTGTGTGTGTGTGTATGTACATGTATATGTGTATATATATACGTGTCTGTGTGCATATGTGTTTATATATATATATATGTGTTTGTGTATATATATATACATACACACTCACACACACACACACACACACACACATATATATATATGCGTACATGCATGCATACATACATACATGCATACATACATACATACATATATATATATGTACATGCATGCTTACTTACTAACGTACTTGCATACACAAATTTATATGCGTTTGGAACCAATCACAACAATTTCGGTTCCAATAAATTTGCTTATCAGTTGTTTATGCGATTTATTGTCAAATTTGAAGTTGTAAGTAATTTGTTGTAGTCTTAAGCCGGATATGACCGATATTTCTCAATTGCAGCTCTAATGTCGTAAATATCTCATGAGTGTGGCTTAATTTGTCGAACCAAAACCAGCGTTCTCTACAGAACTTTTCGACAAAAGTTTCATTATGGCATCTACCTAACTTGGATCTTGTGGTACAGTAGCCACCAGATTATGGTTTGACATATATTCCTAACTATCTGTCTGAGCTTGAATAGGCTTAGTTTACCAACATCGTCAATATGAAATACAATTTCACTTTTACAAATCAGTTTCACGCGTTTTTTTTTTTTCAAGAGTAGGGTCTGCGAGAACAGATGGATAAAGCAACGTCCATATTGACTATAACGTAGTTAGTGAGACGGCTAAACTGATCCACTGTGATGATGAAACATTTAGAGCAATCAAATCTATTTCCTAATATCTTTGTTATTGGATGTAATATTTCTTCGAAAATCAATGATATTTCTATCTGCCGTATCTGTTCTGGATATTTGTATTCTGAAATCAAATTCCACCACCTAGATAGTATCCTATCAATAGTAAGGTCATTGCAGAATACTACCGTGTAGCCAAATGGGAAATAGAGACGATTGAATGAAAGTAATATATTCTGTTTTAGTTTCTAAGAGCCCTGTGTAGCCGAAGTATACCGTAATATTTCCAATATATATGTGTGCATATCTATCTATCTATATATAGATATATAGATAGATAGATATGCACTCTTATTTTTACTGGTTCATTTGGTCTTCGTCTTCGCTAATCGTGCCATGCGGACATTTATTGTGGTTTTAGAGTCAGGATTTGACTGCTATTTTTTCAGCGTGGTGGTATCTCTTGATACCCTGTATGATAATTTTAAATAATTATTGCCTTTGATGGTTTTTATTCCCTTGCTGACCACTTGATAAGATCAATATTTTAAATATCGATCTTATCCTTATTTATATAAATATATATAGATATATGTGGTTTGGAATCAGTAGTTCTTTGACTGCTATTTCTAAATTTTCAGTATGTTGGAGAAGCAACTCAAGCTAATCCCTGTATATTTATGATGATAAATAGTTTTACCGATAAAGATTTTTTCATACTGAACTATTTGGCAAAATTGTTAATTATTAATTCTATTACTAATTGACGATTCCCTGCCCTTATTCCTGTATATTATATATATATATATATATATATATATATATATATATATATATATATATAAAGCCTTCTGTTTGTTTTCCTGTCTTGTTTTTCGTCCGCCACCACATTCCTCCATGGCTAGATTTAATTTGCGTATACAGATTTAATCTGCGATCCATGGGACGAGCCGTTTTAACGTTGCGTCCTGCCCGAAGCTCGTCGAAACGCCGGTGTTAAAACGTGGGTAGCTGACGAAGTAGAATGTTCTCTATGTGGCTCGTGTGTTCTCGTCTACGTTGTTTGCAATGTCCTGTACCCAGATATGCACCTATACATACAGGTGGATGTCGGTATGCACATACCTGTACGTATATATGCATATACTCATTTACTTTTGTTTATATATATATATATATATATATATATATATATATATATATATATATATATATACAATGGACAATACAAAGGGCAACACAGGAGGAACGATTTTAACAAATATGGTATTAACTTAGCGCTTAATCAGAAAGGCAAAGTGTTTTAACGTTTTGGATATTAGTTCTTCATCAAAGGAAGAATGAGAAAAGCATACGTGTAACGAGAAAAAGAAATAGTTAGTAACAAAACAGACGATTGGTTAGAAACAAAGTAGGAACGTTGTTCTGTGGTTGAGCTCATAAGGAAGGAAAGAAGCAAAGTTCAGAAAGAAGAATACATATATGGCAGTTTATACGGGTATATGTCTGAAAGCTGGTATGAATGAGATGGGGGGGGGGGGTATTTTTGTGATCGTATAGGAACATTGCTTAGCGCAGTACAGTTGAATATATGCGTGTGCGTGGGGCGGGGTGTCTGTGTGTGTGTGTGTGTAGAATGTTGCTTCCATAAAACGTCGACCTTTTGGAATACTTCTCCCTTCCATGCGTTTGGTTGCTACGGTTAACTTACAAATATTTCAAGCAGGCAATAACATCACTTATCATCTCGTTTTCGGACTGCAATCAACAGCAATAGGCAGAATATTTCTTCCCTCCTTCCAGATTGAAATTTAAAGAAAATTATATTGCAATGTCGGACAATACATAGTGATTCAATCTTACACTGAAGGTGTTTTATCTAACTTACCAAAAACATAACAGCATGGGTTTCATAACCTTCTGTCAGTCTTTCCCCCGAAGCAGGCATGTATGTGTGTGTACATATCTGTATATACATGTGTGTGTGTATATATGTATACGTATATATATATATATATATGTGTGTGTGTGTGTGTGTGTGTGTGTGTGTGTGTGTGTGTGTGTGTGTGTGTGTGTGTGTTTGTGTGTCTGTGTTTGTCCTCACCCCCCAACATCGCTTGACAACCGATGCTAGTGTGTTCACATCCCTGTAACTTAGCGATTCGGCAAAAGAGACTGATAGAATAAGTACTAGGCTTACATAGAATAAGTCCTGGGATTGATTTGCTCGACTAAAGGCGGTGCTCCAGCATGGCCGCAGTCAAATGACTGAAACAAGTAAAAGAGAGTAAAAGAGTATATATTTACACATCCATATATATGTATGTATATATATATATATATATATATATATATATATATATATCATATCATATCATATCATATTATATTATATTATATAACATAAACGTACTGAAGTGGAAATCAATCAAAGGTACTAAAATAAAATATATATTTCAAAAGTTGAAATTAATTATGCTTGCGTGTGATAAACGCATGTATTGTAAAACCAAGTGTATTTACGACATTACCAAAGCTCAAGGGAGATATTTGCCAGAAGTTGATTCGTTTATGCAATACTATTATGTTTAAAAAATCTACGAAAATGACACAATAAACTTAATGCAATGTTCGAACAATAATATAGAATGCGATTCAGAAGTCCCATTAGCATTTGAATTATATATAATGTTCTGCTATATAATTTGTTATCATTTCTATTTTAAATATATTTTTTATATACTGGCTTTGGTCTTTTGTTATGAATATCCCTTTTATATATGGTCTGACGAAAATATATTTATCATATAGGCGCAGGTGTGGCTTTGTGGTAAGAAGCTTGCTTCTCAACCACATGATTCTAGGTTCAGTCCCACTGCATGGTACCTTGAGAAGTGTCTTGTACTAAAGCGTAGGGCCGACTAAATCCTTGTGAGTAGATTTGATAGATGAAAACTAGAAGCCCGTCGTGAATATATGTGTGTGTGTGTGTGTGTGTGTGTGTCTGTGTTTGTTGCCCCGCCACCGCTTGACAACCGATGTTGGTGTGCTTATGTCTCCGTAACTTAGCGGTTCAGCAAAAGACACCAAAGAATAAGTACTTGGCTCATTCTATAATAATAGAATAATAAAATAATAAAACAGGACATAACAACAGATGTCTTTCGACTAAGGACAAATTAAATTTAGCTAGCGTGTGTGGAAATAAGGCCTTATAGCAGGAATACAAGATTTCACAGTCACAGGGAGGAATAACGATGTTGCACGCACAACGGCCTGCCAAAAAGAGAAAGATCACGCTTAGCCGAACACCGGTCTCTTTCATTCTTTTGTTGTCTTACCATTTCTATCAATATATATATATACATATATTGAGCCAGAAACGACTGTCCTCTTGCCTCCCGACAATAAGCCTATCCTTTTCTATAAATATATAAACGCATATCTGTATGCACAAATTATTTATGTATGAATATATGTATGTGTATGTATAATACATATACTATTTTTAAAATTCGATGTAATGTCGCATTTGTAAGAGAAATGTGCCTATAAAAACAATGTGTATTGTATTCCCTTCATCAGTGCGATCAGCAGAAATTCGAAACGTTAAATTTCGAGCAAAAATATCTGAACTGTAGACATGTTTATATGAGAACTGAGTACCTGGTGATTTGCTTCCTATCGATAGCGAGTGTAGCCCTACGTATGGAGTTGAACTTGGGGAATTTTCTGTTTTTTATTTATTTTTTATATTTTGCTTTCTGTGTATTTATCTCACATTGGGAAAATTTATTAAGAATAAAAAATATGTGTATATTTTCCTTTAATATGTATGCCCTGATTATGTTCTACTGTTCATATGTATGTATGTATATATATGTGTGTGTGTGTGTGTGTGTTTATATAGATATGTGTATGTGTGTTTATATATGTATGTATATATATATATATATATACATATATAAACATATATATATATATATATATATATATATATATATATATATATATATATATATATATATATATATATACATATGTATATATATACGCACACATTTACATATACATATATACATATTTTCTATGCATATTGACCCATTGTAAAATCATTCGATATAATAAATGCAATCAGAAACAATTATTCTACGTTCATTGATGTGCGTTTATTCTATTAAAACGTAATCACTGAGCCGATCCAATAGCTAATCATTTCTTGCACGATTAAACTACTAAAATACTTGATCAGGTAGATTAATGATTACAACTTCGATCTCAATGTTTTTTATTGTTTATGTTATTTAGTTTTGTGTTAGTTTCTTCGTTCGTTTCCGTTTTCTTTATATTTTCTAGTTTTTCACTCGAGGTGTTCTATACATTGAACTGCGAGATGTTAAGCCTTCGACTTTAATTTATCCAATGCACACGTGTAGTTAACTGACTCGCGTAACACCTCTGAAGTTGAATACGAAAAAACAAAGCGCAAAACAGATATTATTATATCTGTTTTGAGTTTTTTTAGTATTGTTTCATACATTCTATTCAAGGAAAAATATCTACTTCCACAAAAAGGGACTGTAGTGATATTTCTTTACTAATTATATACCCATATATGTGATACACGATGAGCCGTAGAAATATTCACCAGTAACGTACAAGACACACGGACATCCGCAGAGAAGTTCTCGAAGAAATACTTCCACTGACATGCACAGTGAAAGATGTGCACAAGTAAATATGATAGATAACGTGGAAATGTCCGTATAGCTATGAGCATGCATTAGGTAGAAGTGAAATAAATATGAACAACTGAATACATGCATTTACATAATGAAGGGTTAAAAATATTTTATTATGTCAATGCACAGACACTTTACACATGTATATATATATTATATACGTAAAGTACATACACACACACACACACACACACACACACACACACACACGAACATACACACACACACACACACACACACACACACGAACATACACACACACGTGAACATACACACGCACAAATATATATATACATATGTATATATATATATATATATATATATATATATATATATATATATATATATATATATATATATATTTATATATATATATATATATATACACGCATATATACTATGAAAGCAGAAAAAAAAAATTTCACATCTAGCTCATACTCTAATTGTGCTCAACAATTGTTCCATTAAGATAAACATCATAGATGTAAAACTATATAATCGTGGTACAAAGTTAATCATTTTAATTAAATCAAAAAGCTATGTTTAGCAAAACCAACAGGAATATTTATTCTAAATATGTTGCTCTGAAAGATTATTTTAGCCTGTTTCTACAGAATCGCCTCTCTTGGAATCTGATTAGACAGCTAAGCAGTTAGAAAAGGACCAACCAAACGTTCTATGCTAACAATACTGTCCTTATAGCTTTGGTTTACTTGAAGGGAAAATTTCTTGTCCACTTTAAACCGTCATGAAAAAGCCTTTACAAGTTGAAATATGTGTACATATATTTATATCCAAACCTTGGAATAAAACATGTGCAATTGTTTATATACATAAATTTAGAATGCTTAACTGGATTTGAAACTTCACTCTATACTTTATATTGTTCATTAGTTATGCATCTGCAATTTCCGAAGAAAGAGTAAACAATCATACTACACAGCTACTAAGTGAACGATGCAAAAAAATAAACAATAAATTAATTATTAGAAAATTTCTATATTAGGGATTAAACATATAGAAGTTGATCCATACTATTACTAGTATTCGGACACACGTCACACTCAGAATTGTGAGTATGTGTATGTGTGTGCCTGTGTGTGTGCGTGCGTGCGTGCGTGTGTGTGTGTGTGTGTGTGTGTGTGTGTGTGTGTGTGTGTGTGTGTGTGTGTGTGTGTGTGTGTGTGTGTGTGTATACAGACCTTGAAATTACTTCCAATACATATGTACATCCATACATTTGTGTGTATGTGTGCATTTATCTTAACCGAAGGATTACTAAGACAGGTTTTCGATCAAGTACTCAATACCATTCTTAATAGTTTTACGAGAACACATTTATAAGTGTTCTGTGAGATTCTGTGAGATCCTGTGATCTATATGTCTTTCTCAGAAATATTAGCTTTGTATTAAATGAAATGTTTATGATCGATAATCGACTCTCGATCGATGTCTAGTTTAGCCAAGAGCTGACCTCTCGCTTTGTAGCGCGCGCTCTAGTATAAACAAATATTAATGTATTTTGATTGGATATAAGTGGTGTATATTTTAAAAGAGATGTAACCGTGAGTTCGTGATGTGCATGCTTGTCTAAAAAAATATGGACGGCTGAAAAGCAATGACACGGCCTTAATCGGGGATTGACTTGTTTAGCTGCATGCTTATTGCTTGTTCCATAGCTCACATACTAGAATTCATTGAAAGAAAATAGAATAAAATATCGAAAGAAATAAAATAATATATCAAATATAATTTGACCAGAAGCTAAGTAAATAAGAGAGAGTTGTTACAGGAGACTAATGATAATGGTTTTTTTAAAACTAGAAACAACACAAAAATGTGAAAACAAAACAAAGGCTGAACGAACTGCTTTAAATTAGACGTTTATTGATCTTACTTACAGTAATAAGGAAGCCAAAGATATTCTATCTTGGCATCAATAACACATACGGTAACAGTGCTCCAAAAATGGAGAGAAGAAAAACCAAATAGATATCCTTTTTATACAAATTTGCTAAATTAATACAAATGGCTTACAAAGTAGACACGAATATATATATATATATATATATATATATATATATATATATATATATATATATATATATATATATGTATGTATATATATATATATATATGTATGTATGTATGTAGGTATGTATGAATGTATGTATACATATAGAAAGCTATAAAAAGAGGGCAATTTTGTTGTTAATGTTTTTGCTCAGTGTTCTTGTTATTAATTTTAGCTTTCTTGTCCGTTTGGTTTTGATTATTTGTGTGTTTGGTTTTTCTTTTTTGCTATTGTTGTTCGTGGTGTTGGTAATTTTTTTGTATTTTTCCTTCTTTGGTATTGCTTTATTTTGGTTGGACTGGGTATTTTTTTTTTTCGTCCATGATTTCAGTAAATTACTAACTAAATTGTTTGATTAGTTGACGAAGATCGTTTCTCTTCTGCATTTTTGTTTTGCTTCTTTCTTACTCCCTCTCTCTTTCTCTCTCCCCCACACGCACACACACTCGTACAAATGCACATACTCTAATGTAGACACGCTGTCTCCTGCCTCTCTCTCTCTCTCTCTCTCTCTCTCTCTCTCTCTCTCTCTCTGTTTTTCTCTCTCTCCTCCATTATATATACGTGTGTTTGTACGTTGGTTTATGTATGCATGAATACATATATCCATCTATATCTATATCAATTTATATATATATATATATATATATATATATGTATATATATATTATACATACATACATATTTACATATGTATATATATATATATATATATATATATATATATATATATAAACATACAAACATATATTACACATATACACTGTATATCTATTGTATATATAGATGCACTCACACACACGCACACAAACATATATATGTGCACAAGTGAATACATCACCGGAGTGATAAATAGTTGATTATTAAAATAGATAAGTATATAGGTGGATAAAATATGAGACGGTGGTAGAATGAGACCGACAGATAGACAAACTGACGGACACAAAATCCGACAGCTAAACAGAGACTGTAGACATAAATAAACAAATAGGGCTCCATTCACCACTGACACTGCTTACAGCTGTCAGTTGTATCTGCCAACGTCTCGTATTTGCAACTTATAGGTGGAACCAATGAGATTCACCTGTCTTGTAACGATGACACTGATAAGGCACAAACTTTATCACTTCGGCAACAGACCGAAATATTGATTCCTAGCATAGGCATAATGCCACAACTCGTGGTTACTTAATTTAACAACGTAGGAAAACTACAGTCATCCCCAAATGGGATTTGAAATCAGAACTTAAAGAGAAAGGGAATCACTGAGATGTGATGTCTACTTTTTGCTAAGATCAGTGTTCTAGTGAGAATAGAGACGTAATCCCAAAATTGTGTCAAAAGACAAGGATTTTTTTCTTGTCTCCTTTTATGCTTATTAGCATATCTTGAGATTAGTCCACATTATGTTTAGTCAGCCACTTTATTTAATGGGATTGTATGATATTCAAGTTTTTAGAAAGGCGAGAATATTGTATGTCCCAACTTCCACTATTCTGTTACAAGTGTCTTGTGGATACAATTATATATCGGGAAGAACTTTCTATGATGTTTGCTTAGATTTTTCAGAAACACTATAATAGTTTGTAGATAGAAACTAGCTCCATAGAAGCCGCATGTCGAATGGCTGGGAAACGGCCAAAGTTTCCAAATACAAAGGGATTCTTTTGTTATTGCATTTTGTATAAAGTTGGCAGTTCATTTATAGCTATATAGCCAAAAGTAGACAGAGCCAGGCTGAATGTTTTAAAAAGTTTCTTTTGCAATCACAAGGTCCCAAGTTCGATCGCTCTGTGTGGTACACTGGTCAAGTGTCTGTGGCTCTTATAACGGTCCAACTTAAGCCCTGTCGGCGACATTGGATTGATGGAAAATATGCAGTATCATATCTGATAGACTACGTGTCCTTCAAAGTGACAACCTTGTACATACACTGTGACGAGGTGATTCTCCTCTGAGTATTACATTAATGGTACGGTTGTTTGTGAGATACTCAGCTACTTTAGCACAAATTCAATGAGTAAGTGGGTAATTCAGTTGTGCGAACAACTAGATTTTCGTCGTCGAAATCTACGGAGAACCATTTACTTTAACTACATTGCTTTACTAAATCAGTACCGCATTTTCATCTCATTAATCTTTATACGTAGCAAATAGAGAACCGAATTATAAATATCAGTCTATAATTAAAGAAATGTAAATAATCCAAAAATTCCCAATGAGTTTCATTATTCCAACTTGTGCTTAACTTCATTTGGAAACCCTAATCCGTTCTGTCATCCTTCTGATTTCACTTTCAAGGTTGGTATGCAGCAAAACATCCAGTTGTTAAATGATACGGCATACGACATCAACAAAAAAGCAAACCTTTTAGTTGAATGATGAGTTCGACGAATACATTATTGGATTGGAAGATGTTCGTTACTTATTTTTTGTTCCAAACACTGCCAAAATAGTTTCTTCGTAGGATTTATGTGGGTAGCGGGTTACGACCTGTAACCTTATGTATCTACAAGCTTTCAATAGTCTTTCAAGAGCTTAAAATCCTCCTCATAATCTTTCTTGTCCCTAAGAGACAAACTTTCCGTAGAAGCTCTACAGGACCTGCTATTCCAAACTCCTTCAATCATTTGTCTATATCTTTACTTACAGTTCCCAATTCAACAGTTACTACAGGCACAATCTTCACAGCTTTCATATATAAATTCTTGCAATTTCAAATTTTAAGGGATTTTTGGGGTCTTTATCAATTTTTTTCTTTTGCTTTTCATCTTCTTTCTTTACAATCCTGGAATCAATCGGACATGATGGATCAATTAGTAAGCAACTTCGCTTTTCCTTGTCTATTATTGTTATGTCCAATCTATCATTTTCTAGCTTCTTATCGTTTGAACAGAAAAATCCCATAAAAGTTTGCATTTTTCCGATTCCATGTATCACCAGCTTCAAATCCCCATTTCTGATGAGGTTTCCAGTCTACAACTTTCTAACTTAGTCATGCCTCCATTTGTGATATTCTTCCTGCAACACTGTAAGACATTTTGTAATATTGCGTGCCAAAGTTTCAGTCGTAATTCCACAGACTCTACATTTTCCTGACACCTTCTCCCATTACACATATTTTCTTAAGTTGTTTGTTTTTATCTCCTGATCTTGAGCTGCTACAATTAGGTTCACTGTTTCTTTTTTAATTGTTTTTTTCTTAAGCAAGCCCAGGACTTGATTAACAAAGGGCAATTACTATCATTATTATTATCATTATTATTATTATTATTATCATCATCATCATCATCATTGGTTACATAGCTGTTACATCGCTAGTAAGTTTCTCTATTTATGTTTTCAAAAGTTGTTATTTGTTTAAATTTTGTTACATAACAATAGGCGTAGGAGTGGCTGTGTGGTAAGTAGCTTGCTTACCAACCACATGGTTCTGGGTTCAGTCCCACTGCGTGGCACCTTGGGCAAGTGTCTTCTACTATAGCCTCGGGCCGACCAAAGCCTTGTGAGTGGATTTGTTAGACGGAAACTGAAAGAAGCCCGTCGTATATATGTATATATATATATATATATGTGTGTGTTTATGTGTGTGTGTGTGTGTGTGTGTGTGTGTGTGTGTGTGTTTGTGTGTCTATGTTTGTCCCCCCCAACATCGCTTGACAACCGATGCTGGTGTGTTTACGTCCCCGTAACTTAGCGGTTCGGAAAAAAGAGATCGATAGAATAAGTACTAGGCTTGCAAAGAATAAGTCCTGGGGTCGATTTGCTCGACTAAAGGCGGTGCT
The DNA here is from genome assembly GCF_046866305.1 of Octopus bimaculoides. Taxonomy (NCBI): domain Eukaryota; kingdom Metazoa; phylum Mollusca; class Cephalopoda; order Octopoda; family Octopodidae; genus Octopus; species Octopus bimaculoides. The sequence goes on along the minus strand of NC_142930.1, from coordinate 11,643,014 downwards.
CCAGCGTGGCCGTAGTCAATTGACTGAAACAAGTAAAAGAGTAAAGAGTAAAGAGTAACATGTTAAGGTCACCAGAATCACATAGGACTGATTGCTTTAGTTATTTTCACCTATTTTGGAGCAAAAATTAGAAAAGAAAATTTGGACATTTTGCTTTGAAAATATTTTTAAAAAATCATGGCGTTGGTTGGCTTAGCTAGTTTACTAGACAGCTAAGTGAGAGAAAAAAATCTAAGAGTTGCAGTACACTTCAGACTCCCACGCCCTTGCCCCTCACATGGAAAAAAAACTCCACTCTTCAAGTCAAAGTCCAAAGATCTACATTACTGTTATTAAGGTAGACAACAGTATCAGAAGGGAGGGAAAATATCAACGTTGATTGTTCAAAGTTCAACCGATATAGAATGTGACTACAACAATGGATGGAGCAGCAGCACCTGCACGCGGCAACTAAAAGTATCAACGGTAGCAGCGGAGGTGGCAACAACAACAACAATAACAACAACCACAACAGCAGCGACACCAGCAGCAACAATACGAAACAATAGCAATAATGAAGACGAGAAACACAGTGATAAGAGAAATATTACGTTTATAAAAACGTTGGTGAGGGTAGCAGCCAAATCAGTGCACTCTGTCCTACTGTCAGTAAGTGATAAGGAGAGGCGACTCAGACAGAGAAATAAAACAACTCGTCTGTCTCACAAGACAGCAGCCCTTGATTTTAGACAGAAAAGAGGCATAGCGCTTGACACCTGAATGTCATTAATTGCACACGGCCCATTAATAGTCCACGTTGGTATTCTGTAGAAGATTAATGGTGGGAAAATGCAATGATTGTCTCGAAGAATCTCTTGGTGGCGATGGAAATCGAGTGGCCTGTTTAGGACTGGATAATTCCTAGAAATTCCTAGCCTGTCAGTGCTACCGGGGGTCGGGGTGCGCTGTCGGTTCGAAATAAGCTCAACAGTTATTGGGGGTGTGGTACCAAGCGTATTCTAAATGCGCGCAAAGTAACGTTACTATTATGCAAGTGCTCACCTTGTGCCCGAGTATTACTGATTAGTGAAGTTATATCGAGCATTTGCTATAGAATGTTGGACAGATTCTGCTATCACCTGTGTAGAGGACGAAGACTCTGTAGAGGACGGAGACTCTGTAGAGGGCAAAGACTCTGTAGAGGACGAAGATTCTGTAGAGGACGAAGACTCTGTAGAGGACGAAGACTCAGTAGAGAATATCCTGCGGTATTCGGTTTCATTTCTTTACCTTTAGAGTTCAAGTCCCGTTGAGGCCGACTTTGCCTTCGTCGCATCGAGTTAATGAAATAAGTACCAGTCAGGAATTAGGATTGGCTTTAATGGTGGATATATGTCACACCTTAAATGTGTAGTTTTGCGTATGTTAGAAATCATTACATTTACGAAGGTAGTGAGCGAAAGGATTCATGGAATTTTAAACCAAAGGCATCACCTCGTTTACTTACATCCATTTCCGTCTTAATTCAAATCCACTTGAAGCTGTCGTGGTTTTTTTTTTCTTTTTAGGTTCGATAATATAAGTTTTAGTTTAGCACCGCTCTAGATATAAAGGTCAAGTTCTTGAGTCATAATGTGCGACCTTGTATCTATGGTAAAAATTATTATTATGGTATCAGAATTTGGTGTGTTGTATAAACAGCGGGGTGCCGATCTTAATAATGCATAATTCAGTCATGTTTCTTAGCATTCGTTTCAAATTCACATAAAGATGAGATAAATTTTACCTTCTATTTATCCATGACTGCTAAAATATATACCAGTCAAGCACTGAGTCAATGATAGCTTTAAACATCCTGTCCGTAAATATTTGTGGCCATGTGCCAAAGCTAGAAATCTTTATCGTTAATACAGGTTGGCTGAGAGATGTATATCTTCGTCATTGTTATTATAACCTGTCGAAACTTGAAAAATTTAACGATAAAGAAATGGCTTGGCGTCTAGCCATTTACGCCGAAGATACTTCGCAGCTCACTTTAGTGATTAATATATACCTATCATAAAGCCTTGGAATATTTCCACCCTGATTTTAATAGTACACATATTTTATTCTTCATATGCTCGATTTTTTTTTTGCGTAAAGGTTACATGCATGTGGCAGACCTGTTTAACTGCTTATTTTTTCATACCTCTAAGTTAGAATAATCGTTGGAGATGGCCAAGACAGTAAAATAACAATGTATATGCTTTAAACATAAACAGAAGGTACTTTAAATATGTTAAATTCAAAATACAATCATGATTGTTAGATTATCTTTCTTTTTACTTCTTGCTTTGGTTTTCTAATAAAATTAGTAACATTAAACTACTGGAATTAGTTTGTTCGATTAGATATTCTTTACAATAGAATAAAGAAGAATATCTCAAAAGTAAGCTAAAAGTTTTAATTTGATGCAGATGTCACAGAGAGTTTAGAAAGTAGATATTTAATTTACTTCACACTTCTTTTGTCTCTGGCCATATTCACATACCTCACGAGAAATAGCAGCCCAATCATTCTCAAATCATACTCTACAACAATTTCAAATCGGGCACAAAGGATATGTTTAAAAAAGCAAAAAATGTGACGGTAACTGTATAAATGTCGTCTGTTCGTTTTCATTCTAAGGCTCAAATTTGATCCTCAGTTGCAAATTGATTAATTGCTAAGTTAAAATCAAAATCCATATACAAGGAAACTAAGACACCATGAATAATTAGCTCCCAGGGACAGAATCTCAGTTGCAATGGAAAGACGATTCGATATGCATGTATAAGCCTGCTCCGATTCATATAGGTATAGAGGTTCTGAGTTTAGAACTAAGCAGATGATTTTAGATAAATCTTCCTCTAGATAAAAGCTGATAACTTCTGATATCGAAGAAATTGTGCTCATTACTGCATGCCAATCAATTATTTGGCAACACTGAAATGCTTATTGCTGCTTTCAGGACTGATTAGTGCCAAGTTAGAGCTACTTGTCATGGCCAGAACAATACGAGTTGATGACAATGTTCTCTACAAGGCTAGAATTAATATCAAAATTAATATTATTGTTAGTCGTTTAAGTTTTTTGAAGAATGATGATAGTAATAATTTACCATTCCACATCGCTTATAATTTAACATCAACAATTTCAGAATTAGAGAAGGAATCGGTACTTTTCTAAAGCCATATGCTACTTACCTGATATGTCTCTTGAAACTTGCTCCAGGTAACAATTTTTATGAGAGAGAAATGAGACTATGATATCCGTGCTTTTACCAGAAGCATTAGCAAAATAAATTAAGGGAAATTGCTTCAAAGAGAAATCAAAGCTAAACCGATAAACCGATTCGTAATGATATTTTCTTTAATCTCCGGTAAACAATTTTAAATGTCTGAATTAGTTAATGTCTTTCTTAGAATTCTATATTCTGTTCGTTCCTCTGGAAAAGAAACTCGTATAAATTTTACATCAACCATGTTACTTTGATTTTATTGTTAACTACAGTAACTCATCACGAATTCTTAGATGTTCATTTAGAGTAAACCTTATTAAAACTCTGTTTCGTGTCTATATAAACAACAAAAATAAAAACATAGTGACTTTATTGTCACTACTTTAGCAAAAGCAATGCCATGTTTAGATGTTTTCGCTGGCTCGGTTCTTAGCACCACATATTCGTCAACTAGCCTTGTTGTAGTGTAACCAAAAAACTTACTAACTATATATTAGCTTTGATATTGATTACATACTACCCAACAACTAGTTAACGTTGATAACGTAGCAATAAGACAGTAAGGTAATATATAGTTGATGTGTTAGCAACGTGTACGGATTGTTGAATTTTATATAATCCAAGCAAGGCGCACATTTCGACACATGTTCTTGTATAATGATGCCATATCAGATTATGCCATTAATACTTGTAAGAACAAAGAAAAAAATATATATATTATATCTATGTATGTGATTAACCAAACCTGAAAGGTGCATATATTAGCACTAGCAAAGTTCTCATTATATTGACAAACATGCATTTGTATGTATGTATGTATATATATGTATATATATTTGTATATATATATATATATGTATGTATATATATATATATATATATATATATATATATATATATATATATATATATATATATATATATATATATATATATATATATATATATATATATATATATATAGGGAGAATTCACAAAAAGACAACAGACGAAGACAGGTGGTGTAGAAGACAAATAGATGTATTAGTATAACGCTCGGGAATTGAAAAATTATATATATATATATATATATGTGTGTGTGTGTGTGTGTGTGTGTGTGTGTGTGTGTGTGTGTGTGTGTGTGTGTGTGTGTGTGTGTGTGTATAGATACACTGTATATTTTAGCAAATGTCAACCCCAGTATTTGTTCACAAAATTATATTTTTGTGTCTATGATTTCAACAGTAAGACGACGTCAGTGACGTGCACATTGGCTAAAAAAAAAAAAAGCAACCTTCATCAATAGTTACGTTAGTGATAATTTCCTATCAATTGGTTACGTTAGTAACAACAAATAGTTGACGTAAACTTTATTGGCTTAAAGAAAACTAAGTTGCAAACACATCGGGTTTTGTGCAAGCAGCAAAATTCCAGCAAACATAGATAAGCTCCCATTTAGAAGTTAATACTGAAGCAATAATGGCTCGTCTTGATTTATTTATTTACTTATACTGTTAGCAACAAGGCGCCAGTAGGCGTCTACTAACCGTATCCAAGTAACTAAGCCAAGTTGCGAACTACGTTACTTTTTAAATTACTCGTCAGTGAATAAAATATATTAAATAATGGATTTTAATGTAATTTGCAGTACATACTTGAAAGTTTTGCTAGAAATTACCAGCCATCATTGTTGTTCTCTTCATTATGGACAGCATCGCCCGCCTGCAAAGATTTCCATTAATGTGTTTTTCAGCAAGTGTTAGTGTACTCGTGTTTATTTTCATTCTTTTAATTCTACATAAGTTTTGTTTTCGTTTATATTTCGTTTATTTTTTGTTTCGGTTCTTAGCTACTTTGTTTTCTTTTCTTTCTAATTGCCAACATAAAGAAGAAAAAAAAAGAAAGAAAGCTGGCCAACAGATTATGTCTACTTACTCATTTCTTATGGGGATTTTTTCTTTTCTTTTTTCATTACTTCATTTTGTTTTGCTTTCTACCTATCTTCTAACTACTGCTATATCTTTTTACCTTTCTATATCTATCCCTGTTAGATTTCCACTTAGTCTTACTTAAGTGCTAGACAATCTCGCAAATAAGAAACGAATTATGAAGATTCAAGCCATTACATGTTTATTCACCGAAAATTGGCCGTTTCGTCGTTGGAATCACTTTGAATCAGTTTTAAGTGGTACCGGCTACGTTTTTCACATCTTTACCATCATCATCGTCGTCGTCATCCTTATCGTCGTGAGAATCATCGTCGTCGTCGTCGTCGTCATCATCATCGTCATCGTCATCGTCGTCGTCGTTGTCATCGTTGTTGTTGCTGTCGTAGTTGTAGCTGTGGTTGCTGTTGCTAGTATCATAATATTTTCAATGTTTCCTTCTATATGATCGATGTACTTGCTTTCTCGCTTTCTCACTCTGTGAATTTCCATTAGTTACCTGAAATGCAATAAAAAGAAGGAAAAAAAAAGACGAACATAGAATACACTTTGCCGAGCTCTCAAACGCATGAGTGTCATCGATGCGGTGGTGACGTTGTATTTGTTATCTGTTGAAGCTCTCGAGGTTATTGCTATCGTTCTGGTTCGTATTGTTGTTGTTGATCTTGTTGTCTTGTTGAGATCGTTTTTGTTGTTTCTAATACTGATGGTGATGTTGATGCCGTTTTCTTTTTTTTTTTGTATTTCATTATTTATATATACCTACTAGCTAAGAGTAGATTTTATTGGCTTAAGACTTTCATGGATTTGGCAGAATATTTATTAATCGTCTACAGTCCCCTATTTGTTAAACGTACTAAGCTACAGAAATAAGACATGTATAGTAGCCGTCATAAAAGAAAATAATGTACACTCGTTTAAATATGTTGTCATGAGAATAACTAACTTTGCAGTTCTTGTCAAAAAAAATGAAGGCAAGCTTATTACGACCGACAATACTACTACTACTACTACTACTACTAATAATAATAATAATAATAATAATAATAATAATAATAATAATAATAATAATAATAAAAGGAGGCATGGGTCTTATCTAACTCGGAAACTACTATAAAACATCCACTGTAAGATGAAAATATAGCAAATAAAAAACAATAGGAAATAAATATATATTGTTACAAAACACGAACAAATTTTTTTTTTGTCTTCAACGAAAGCAACAAATACAAATCAGAAATGGGAGACAGAAATGACAGGCATTTGTGAGCTAAAAGGTGAAAGAACACCAGGAATTATGATGGAAGCAACCAATCTAGAAAACAAGTATGGCTATACACTTCCATGCTAAAATGATGGTAAGAAAAGCTCTCACATGACCATTGTTTAGAAAAAACACAGCGACAGAGCGGGAATATGGAAACAAGAGGCAACCAAAATACTCAACACTGGATGAGAAGGGTAGGACTTCAAACTTGTATGAGCGGCTGCTGTGTGGTAAGTAGCTAGCTTACCAACCACATGGTCCCGGGTTCAGTCCCACTGCGCGGCATCTTGGGCAAGTGTCTTCTACTATAGCCTCGGGCCGACCAAAGCCTTGTAAGTGGATTTGGTAGACGGAAACTGGAAGAAGCCCGTCGTATATATGTATATATATATATATATATATATATATATATATATATATATATATATATGTATGTATGTGTGTGTGTATGTTTGTATGTGTGTGTTTGTCCCCCCAACATCGCTTGACAACCGATGCTGGTGTGTTTATGTCCCCGTAACTTAGCGGTTCGGCAAAACAGATCGATAGAATAAGTACTAGGCTTCTAAAGAATAAGTCCTGGGGTCGATTTGCTCGACCAAAAGGCGGTGCTCCAGCATGGCCACAGTCAAAAGACTGAAACAAGTAAAAGAGTAAAAGAGTAAAGCTCTGCCACCAAAGCACTGCAGAATATATGTGTCGGTCAGTAACAATAACACACATTGTCTCCAGCTGCTCACAATGAAACACTAGAACTGGTGATTACGCCAGCGTCATGAAGAACCAAAACAAGACAAGTATTACGAATAATAACAACAAAAGAGTTATGTTTAAAAGTAGTTATATTTTGTAAATGTACACAAAGGAAAGATGTCCGCTTATGCCATCGGTTCACACAGACAAGAAGAACAAGCTAATTGACGGATATTGCTGTCAACCAATATCAAAAACGAGCCCTAACCCTAAGTAATATATCAATCGCAACAGACGATAATACATCTCTCAAAAAATTGGGAAAATATCAAACTATAAAGATCTTGAAATAGAGATAATCAGAATAGTGACTAAAACTTATCGATTCAAATCGCCCTTTTTAGGGCGAATCCCCATTTGTGATTGTCGATTGTCCTCGTCAACGTCTGCTTAACTAAACTGTTAATCCAATTTCTGTAGGCTTTGCGATCTGGGAAAGATGCGTTCAGCTTCAAGTAACAAGATCCCTCCCAAATATGTCTATCTTGTTTGACCATACAAGTTATAAGTCTGTAATCTATGTAGCTGACCATTTCTATTTGTGGACAACCTACTCTATCCTTATCTACTAGCCCGCAGAATACCCTAACTAGATACAATCTGAAGACACAATACGGGTCTTCTATGTCCTTATTAGCATATTTGGGAAATCAAGTTCATATCTTAGAAACTTGGAGACAACAATAATTCCTCAAATTTTGGGGCAGAGGTATAGTCGATTATATTATATTATATTAATCTCGACGTTCAAGTGTTACTTATAGTATCAACCCCGAAAGAATGAAAAGCAAAGTCAACTTTAAAGTTGACCTCAGAAGATAAAAACAGAAGAAATGCCGCGAAACATTTTGTCTGGTGTACTAATGATACTACCTGTTTCCCACCTTAATAATGATGATGATGATGATGATAATAATAATAATAATAATAATGATAATAATAATAATAATAATAATGTATTTGTCAGGAAGCTGACAAATACAAACAAGAAATCATACTACCTAACAAAGAAGAAGAAGAAGAAGAAGAAGAAGAAGAAGAAGAAGAAGAAGAAGAAGAAGAAGAAGAAGGAGGAGGAGGAGGAGGAGGAGGAGGAGGAGGAGGAGGAGAAGAAGAAGAAGAAGAAGAAGAAGAAGAAGAAGAAGAAGAAGAAGAAGAAGAAGAAGAAGAAGAAGAAGAAGAAGAAGAAGAAGAAAAGCTTTAAAACAAATGAAATCCAAACTAAAACTAGAACAGCAACAGACCATGATAAAATGATGGCAAGAAAAGCCCCTACATGGTAAATACTGGGCTAAACTAAATGCAAAAGAGATAGACAGGGAAAAATCCCAGCAATGGTTGAGAAGCTCAGGACTCAAAGCAGAGACTGAAGGATTTTTAATTGCTACACAAGACCAAAGCCTCCCCACCAGAAATTACTAAAAACATATAACGAAAAGAAACATAACAAGTAACTGCAGAATATGTGGCAATGGGCAAGAAACAATAAATCATATTATCTCTGGCTACCCAGTCCTGGCTAAGAAGGAATATATTCACCGACACGACAGTGCTGGAACCTATATACACTGGAAACTATGCCAACACTATGGAATAACAACAGAAAAAAGATGGTATAAACACACGCCAGAAAAGGTCACAGAAAACGAGAAAGCAACCGTACTCTGGGATATGCCAATACACACATATACAGAAATTAAGGCCAATAGACCAGATATAGTTGTCAAAGATCATGCAGGAAAAAAATGCTTTCTAATTGATGTATCAATACCAACAGATGACAACGTTTCCCTAACAGAAATGGAGAAACTTTCAAAATACAAAGACCTGGAAATAGAGATAACTCGAATGTGGAATCTAAAAACAGAAACAATTCCTATCATAGTAGGTGCCTTAGGTATAATAAAAAAATATTCAGACAAATACATAACAAAATCACCAGGACTTACAAATATATATAACATACAAAAAATTGCACTACTGGGCACTGCACGCATCCTACGCAAAACACTTTCAATACAGTAAACATAAGAGCACCACAGCAAACCACAGCACATACCCAAGGCGCACAGAGCTGCGCTCGGTAGTGAAATGAAAGCAAGTTATAAAAATAAAACTACTGAATAATAATAATAATAATAATAATAATAATAATAATAATAATAATAATAATAATAATAATAATAATAATAATAATAATAATGATAATAATAATAATAATAATAATAATAATAATAATAATAATAATAATAATAATAATAATAATAATAATGATAATAATAATAATAATAATAATAATAATAATAATAATAATAAGATAAACACCGGGGAAGTTTAACATGTGAGTACGATAAATCACTGCTCCGAAACTTATCCAAGAACATCGGAAATAAAGACATCGCATGGAGCCCAAATATAGCTGACAAAGGGTTGGACTATACCCGAGTAAGTAATACTCATTGAAATTTATTCCTATTTTTCCAAATATAATGATGTATTTTAACTTGATACCTCCACTACCCGAACAGCGATCGTAAACACACGTGTTACATCAAAATACAGACCATCCCCAAACCCAAACACCATATACAAAAAATAGCTGACAAAGGGTTGGACTATATCCGAGTAAGTAATACTCATTGAAATTTATCTCTATTTTTACAAATATAATGATGTATTTTAACTTGATACCTCCACTACCCGCACAGCGATCGTAAACACACGTGTTACATCAAAATCAGACCATCTTCGAACCCCAAAACACCATGTACAAAAAAATTACAAACATATTAAATAACACCGGTATTATTTCACCCAAGAATAACAACCGAGAAGTACGTACTGTAAGCTTGTTAAGAAAAAAGTACGAAGATATGAACGTGCAAAACAATCTGACAACAGAAATAAACGAACCGGTACCCTACGAAAACGACGACCGTCAAAATAAAGGGCCGGACGTTGTTCCTCATGTCCCGCAAACAAAACCAAAACGGCATAAATGGACACGTGAGGAACACATTTCGATCCTACACGCCTATTTCACAGCAGTACTCTACCCAAAAAACGAAAACGCAACAACACATACATATAAAACATGGAAGAAAAATAATGTAAATATAGACCTCGATAAAACAATGAACCCTAACAAACTAGCTAACATAAGAAGATATATTCTAAAAGCAAAAAAAATATCAGAAATAGAAATAGAACAATTGAAAGAAAAAATACATCAGGAAAATCTAGATAGTAGTCACACAGCAATGCCAAATAATAATATAAACACTGAGATAGCAAAACACGAGGACAAACGTAACATGCCCGACAAAAACGAAGTAAACAAAAAACAACAAACCCAGACCGTAGAGATGTATAATAGTGTACAAAAAGCACCAATCCAGAACACCACAGACAAACATATGAATGAAAAGGAAGGCAAAACAAATATAAAGCCTGGAAATAACGAAGGGAAACCTAATAATTACGATACTATGAAAATGAAAATAACCGAAGAACTGAAAACCACAGATCTTAGAATGGACCACAGATTATATCTCCCAAAAATCAAAATAGACAATAAAACAACATCAATAATAAATAGCATAAACCTGGCCGTCACGGAACTAACAACCACAGAAACAACAGGCAATATCACTGAGCTAAATGACATGATATATGCGGCAGCCACAAAAGAAGCAGGATACTCACTCAAACCCATCCGAACAGGAGTTCTACCACCCAAACAGACCTTGTGGATAAATAACATCCAGAACAAAATTAAAAAAAAGAGAAAAGATTTATCGATTCTCAACGAAATTAGTAAACAATCAACACTACTAAGTAACAAGAAGAAAACAAAAATACTGTACAAATACAGCATTACAGAAAAAGACTTACCTGAGGCAAAAGAAAAACTAAAGCAAGACATCCTTGCCAAAGCACAGAGGATCCGCCGGTATGAGAAACGCCAATGTTTCTTTGAACAAAACAAACAGTTCAAATCCAACCCCAAAAAACTCTACCAAGAACTGGGTAAAAATAAAATAGACATTACTTCAGCACCAACAGCAGAAGAACTAGAGAAATTCTGGAAACAAATATGGTCGGTGAAGCAACAACCCCAAAAAAGGACCATTAAAACAACGAACTTAGCACCTGAGCAACTCTGGGCCCCTATAACAACTGAAGAGGTCACCCAGACACTGCAAAGACTAAGCAACTGGAAAGCACCTGGACACGACAAGATCCCCAATTTCTGGTTAAAACACCTGCCAGCAATGGATAAAACGCTGGCAGAAAACTTTAACAACATAATAGCAGATCCAGAAACAATGCCTGAATGGCTCACAAAAGGGAAAACCATCTTAATCCCCAAATCCACGGAAACGGAGAAACCACACAACTATAGACCTATAACCTGTCTCCCTACGATCTACAAAGCCTTTACTGCAAAATATCGCAGAGATTGAGTAAACACCTGGAAAATAACAACCTGTTTCCAGAAGAGCAGAAGGGATGCTGCAAGGGCTCATACGGCTGTAAAGATCAATTATTGATCAATAAAGCCATAACTGAAGACAGCCGCAGAAAGAAGAAAGGCCTCAGTATGGTCTGGGTGGACTACCAAAAGGCTTTCGACAGTGTTCCCCACACGTGGATTCTGGAAACACTAGCCATAAACAAGGTGGCACCAATTATCATAAAATACATAGAGCACTCAATGAACAAATGGCAGACAGTGCTACAGCTCCAAACAAAAGAGGGACTTGTGAAAACGAAAGCCATCCTCATTAGAAGAGGAATATTCCAGGGAGACACGCTCTCTCCACTCCTGTTCTGCCTGGCACTCACACCTTTAACAGAATTGCTAAATAGAACTGGATGCGGTTACAAATGCTATGGAAAAACAGTCAGCCACCTTCTATATATGGATGACCTAAAATTATATGCAAAAAACGACAAAGAGCTAGAAACACTACTACAGACAGTACACGGCTTTACCAAGGAAATAGAAATGAAATTCGGATTAGAAAAATGTGCCAAAGCAACCCTGAAAAGAGGAAAATTAGTTAAAAGTAGCAATATAACACTAGATAAAGCCAATGAAATAAGAGAACTAGACGAAAGCCAACCATATAAGTATTTAGGAGTCAATGAACTAGATAGGATACAACATACACAAATGAAAGAAAAAATAAAGAAAGAGTACTATAGACGAGTTAGATCAATACTAAAAACAGAGCTCAATGCTAAAAACAAGATAATGGGTATCAACACTTTAGCTGTCCCAGTTATAAGCTACAGCTACAACATCCTTAACTGGACACTAAACGAACTATGTAAAATAGACAGGAAAACAAGAAAAATAATGACAGGATATAGGATGCACCACCCAAAATCTGACATAGAAAGGCTATATATACAACGCACAGAAGGTGGCAGGGGTCTTATACAGCTAGAAAACTATTATAAAATAACCACCATAGGACTGCAAAAATACCTACTCCAGAAGCAAGAGAAACTAATACAAATAGCCACAAAACACGAGCAAAACAAAAAACTGTTTTCAGTATTTAAGGAAGCTGACAAATACAAACAAGAAATCAATCTACCTAACAAATACGAAGAAGAAGAAGAAGAAACAACAAAAGCTATAAAACAAATGAAATCCAAACTAAAACTAGAACAGCAATGGACCATGATAAAACGATGGCAAGAAAAGCCCCTACATGGTAAATACTGGGCTAAACTAAATGCGAAAGAAATAGACAGAGAAAAATCCCAGCAATGGCTGAGAAGCTCAGGACTCAAAGCAGAGACTGAAGGATTTTTAATTGCTGCACAAGACCAAAGCCTCCCCACCAGAAATTACCAAAAACACATAATGAAAAGAAATATAACAAGTAACTGTAGAATATGTGGAGATCGACAAGAAACAATAAATCATATTATCTCTGGCTGCCCAGTCCTGGCTAAGAAGGAATATATTCACAGACACGACAGAGCTGGGACCTATATACACTGGAAGCTATGCCAACATTATGGAATAGCAACAGAAAAAAGATGGTATAAACACACGCCAGAAAAGGTCACAGAAAACGAGAAAGCAACCATACTCTGGGATATGCCAATACACACAGATAGAGAAATTAAGGCAAATAGACCAGATATAGTTGTCAAAGATCATGAAGAAAAAAAATGCTTTCTAATTGATGTATCAATACCAGCAGATGACAACGTTTCTCTAAAAGAAATGGAAAAACTTTCAAAATACAAAGACCTGGAAATAGAGATAACTCGAATGTGGAATCTAAAAACAGAAACAATTCCTATCATAGTAGGTGCCTTAGGTATAATAAAAAAATATTCAGACAAATACATAACAAAAACACCAGGACTTACAAATATATATAACATACAGAAAATTGCACTACTGGGTACTGCACACATTCTACGCAAAACACTTTTAATACAGTAAACATAAGAGCACCACAGCAAACCACAGCACATACCCAAGGCGCACAGAGCTGCGCTCGGTAGTGAAGTGAAAGCACGTTATAAAAATAAAACTACTGAATAATGATAATAATAATAATAATAATGATGATGATGATGATGATGATGATGATGATAATCACTAATATTTTGTGATGATAATATTAACGATGAAAGGATGGTGTTGGAACCTCCCTATGCTCTGATTGTTAATGCCACAATAAAAACACTGGTAACTGAGCAACCTGATAATCGCTGCCTCATATGAGTGACAATGGAAAAACACAATATTGTGAATAACGGCGGTAATGAAACTGAAAACCTAGATGGTGATAGTGTTGCACCCGGAAAGCTCAGAGATACTGGTCCGACTCCAGCCTGTCGTTATCCAGCAAGGGACCAGCACAAACGGCGTAGATGAAACACTCAAGCCAATGCAGTTTGTCATGGAGTGTTATTACCTGAACAACCCCGTAGACGAAAATGGTGTTCATCTTAGGGGATACCGACAACATATGTATGATCAATGAAAAGAAAGAAGATTGTTTCAACTCACGGAACAGAGATTATGTGATCAAGCCAGAGCAATAAGAAGAAATCGTTGATTCACAGAAGTAGAGCTTGAATGTATCAAAAAGCGAGTATTGGAAAACAGCAGCAGAGGAAACGATGAAAATAGAGTTCCTAGTGATAAAAGTAATCTCATAGCAGAAAACAGATATGAAATCTCAAATAAGCCACAGGAAAGGAACAGTGATAGCTTGCTCGATGAGAGACATGTAGATGGTTTGGAAGAAGAAAATAAAATTAATGGTGACATGACAGATGGGCAAAAGACGATCTAAGACAGGATAAAGGCAAGGATACGGGAGAACGATAGCGACATTATTTGCTACCTTAAAAGTTTGATCGTTGGAAATTGACCCAGGAAACAAAAAATGTGAATGAAATTCTGAAATGCATCAGAACACAAAACATCACAGAAACAAACAATTTGATCAAGGCAGCAAGTATTGCTGTAGCAGAAAATGTGGGTGCTGATGTCAAGAAAAAGAAATGTAATGGGAGTGACAAAAGAAAAGATCCATGGTGGGAAAGACGAATGTAGGTAGAGTTAGATATGCTTTCGAAAGACATTTTTGTGTTAGACCGAAAAAAGAAGTGGGAGCTTAAAAGTGAACAGAAATACAGGACACTGAACAGGAAGTATGGTATTGAAAGAAAGGGTGTGAAAGTGGTAATGGAGGAACTGAAACAGCGCCTCGTTGCAAAGAAAGCAAAGATGGTAAGATACAACTCCAAAATGAGTGGGTACCAGCAGAATAGGTTATTCAGAGTAGATCACAAGTGATTCTACAAAGAAATAAATAAGGAGTGTACAGATGAAAAGTTGATACCAGATAACATTGAAAGTCAAAGGTTTTGGTGACATGTGGAGTAAAGACAAGGAGCACAAGAAGGATGCTGAATGGTTGCAAGAATTGAAACAAACAGTGGTCTGTCCACAACAGGCAGAACTAGACATTTCAGTTAGGGAAGTGAAGGAAATTAGCAAAAAAAAATGAGCAACTGGAAGGCCCCGGCACCAGATGAAGTCCAAGGCCACTGGATCAGGAAATTTGGTGAATGTCATGCACGAATAGCTGCACAGCTCAACACCCTGTTAATTACCGACCAAGTAACACTAGAATGGTTCACAATGGGTAGTACAGTGCTGTGCTTGAAAAACATCGAAAAAGGCAATACGGTAGACAATTGCAGACCGATATCCTGCTTGCCACTTATGTGGAAATTATTGACTGGAAGATTCAAAGTACGGACATCTGGAAAAAAATGGAGTCCTGCCACGTGAGCAGAAGGAATGCAAGTGTAAGTGTAGAGGTACCAAGGATCAACTCCTGGTAGACAAAACTGTACTTAGAGATAGCAGGAGAGAAACTAACTAAACCATGTCATGGATCGATTATCGTAAGGCGTATATGATCCCACATTCTTGGATTTATGGAACGTGTGAACCTATTTGATATTGCATCGAATGTTGAGCGATTGCTTGGAAAAAGTAAGGCGAAGTGGTAGACGGAACTGACAGCATATGGAAGAAGTTTAGAGACAATAGAAACCAGGAGAGGCATCTTCCAAGCGGACTGCTTGTCCCCACTGATCTTTGCACTGTGCTTGATACCACAAACACTAATTCTAAGGAAAGCAAATGCTAGGTATGTATTCAAAAGCCGCCAACAAAAAGTCAACAACTTGCTATTCACAGATGACCTCAAACTTTATGGTAAAGATGAAGCCCAAGTCAGTTACCTTGTTGATACGGACTGAAAAAGTGTAGTGTGTTAGTCTTGAACAGAGGCAAAATCAAATGTATGGACGGGCTAGCGATACTGCGGGGAGGTTATGAATCAGATAGAAGAGACGGGCTATAAGTACTTGGGGATATTGGAAATGGATAAATTGATGGAGAAAGAAATGACAGAATAATTTAAGGTGGAGTACAGAATAAGATTGAAGCTATCAACACCTAGGCGGTTTCACTACTTAGATATTCAGCAGGGGTAATCGCATAGACAGCAGACGAACTAAACAGCTTAGACAGAAAGACAAGGAAGTTGCTGACTAGATATGAGATACCCCACCCAAACAGTGATATAGACAGACTGTATGTACCAAGAAAAAGAGGGGGAAGAGGAAATATTGGATGCGAATACAGCATTAGAGCAGAAGACAACATAGTATCGTATGTAGAAAATGCCAAAGAACAACTGTTATTGGACATAAACGAGTGAAGTGAAAGCACGTTATAAAAGTAAAACTACTGAACAATAATAATAATAATAATAATAATAATAATAATAATGAGAATAATGAGAATAATAATAATAATAATAATAATAATAATAATAATAATAATAATAATAATAATAATAATAATAATAATAATAAGCTTCATTTTGTCATGAAGCAGAGCAAAAGATTTGTTAGTAACTTCGTGCATAGCACCTAGTTTGAACAACATGATGGAAGTGCAACAACTGTTGTGGCAAAGAAGATGAGATCCATGCCAAAGGAAAAAGTGTTTGAACAATTGGCTCATAGGTGGGAACAAAACCTCTGCAAGACAAATATGTGGCCCTTAGCAAACAATCTGATGTAGACCAGAAAAACAGTCACCAGTGGCTACGGAGCTCAGTTCGAAAGGCAGAGACCGAAGGCTTTATCTTAGCTGCTCAAGATCAGAACTTATTGACCCGGTACTATAAAGTCAATGTAATGAAAAATGGAGTAGACACAAAATGCCGATTCTGCAAAGATGAGATTGAAATAATGAACCACTTACTCTCTGGGTAAAATGTTTTAGCACCTGTAGAGTATAAATCAAGACAAGACAGAGTTGGCCAATATCTACACTAGTTAATATGTCGGTATTGTAGAATCAATCTGCTGCTGACAAATGATACAAGCACAGCTCGTAAACTGTAACTGAGAGAGAAACTGTAACGATTCTTTGGGGTTTTCTAGTACATGCACACCGGACTATCAAATCTAATAAACAAGTTAGTGCTATGAAAGCCCAAAACAATAAAGCCTATTTATTGATCGACATGAGCATATCTTGTGGTCATAACATTTCGACAAAAGAATTTGAGAAGCTCAGATGATTTAAAGATTTGCTGATTGAAATCGAAAACATGTGGTATCTCAAAACGGTTACAATACCAGTAATTGTAGGAGTATTTAGAATGATCAAAAAAGGAACTGAAAATTATTTGAGGACTATCCCTTGCTTACCATCCATGTAAGAAGTACAAAACATTGTTTTAACTGATACGTCACACCTATTGAGAAGAGCATTGTCGCTGGAAATTTTCTTTCCCTCTCTTCCTCTATTTTCTGCTTTCGTTTGTTTTCCTTTTTTAATAATTTTTTCGTCTTTCCTTTTCCTTTCTTTCTTCTCCTTTATTATTATTTTTTTTATTTTTTGTCTATCACACGACTTTGTAAATTAAGCAATCTGGTGTGTTTATTTTGATGGCCTACCAATATATACAGTGAGTATCTTAGCCCTAAGTCTCGGGAAGACACTTGCCAAAAAATGGAAACAAAATTGAAACAAGGGAGTAATGATTATAATAACAACAACAACACAAATTTACCAAAGGGAAATCACTATTAGATTCAGCACGGATTTACCGAAGAAATCAATACGAAATTCGGCTTAGAAAAATGTGCCAAAGCAAGGTTGAAGAGAGAAAAACTGGATCTATTTTAAAACGGGGGCCACAGTATTTTCTTAACGAAACACTTTGAAACTTGGAACACTGGTAGAATGTGTCATATAAAACATCTTTTTCTCTTAGTCTTCTTAAAAAAAAAAAGAAATCCCTAAGTTATTCCATGTTAAAGTTGTCGTATTTCTGTAATTTCAACCAATCACTGACGTCCATTCAGTCGATATACATTAAGTGACGACTACATAAACAAACGATTCTGAAACAATTCTATCGGTGATAAAATTATTATTTCCTTGTCAAAAAATGGCTGAAGCATATTGGCAGTAGCTAATAAACCTTTCTATTATAGGGTTAGGGTTAGGGTTAGAGTTAAACGAAGCAAAAAAAAAGAAAATGAAAAAAGCAAATTTAAAATGAAAAAAAGCAAATTTAACGAAGGAAAACGAACACACGTGTTGCCTCTCTGCAAATGTCAGAAGTTATGGAGATTAAATACGCTTTACACCGCTTAATCAGCCAAAGGAGTAAATGTAAACAACTGAATACTTGTCAGTGATTGGTTGAAATTATCGAAATAAGACAATTTTTTACATGAAATAAATTCGAATACAAAAATATTTTTCTGTTCTATAACACAAAATAGATAAGTATACGAAGTTTGAAAGTCTTTCGGTACCAAAAACACTACGTAAAACATTAATGAAAACTGTGGCCCCGTTTTAAAATAGATCCGAAAAACTAATTAAGACAACAATATCATACTAGATAAAGAATCTGAAATAACAGGACTAGACCAAGGCTAGGCATACAAATACTTAATAATTGATGAACCAAAAGTCAAAGAAGGGATATTATATATATATATGAATTAGATTACTTCTTAAAACAGAGCTATATTAAAATATATATAGTATTAAGCATCAATACTTTGCTGTCAGAAATATGTTCCAGTTTTAATATTAATTGGGCGCAAAATGAACAAGTAAGTGTAAACAGGAAAACATGAAAAATAATGACTGTGCACACCCAGGAATTGAAGGCGATAGAGGCCTTATGCAACTAGAAAACAATTACAAAATATCCGCGACAAGACTATAAAATTATCTAATTCAGAAACAAGGAAAATTGACGCAAAACATGGTAAGTTCTTTGGAAATGACAAAATAACCATAATCTGGGATATACCATAACCAACAAACAGGGAAGATAAGGACAATCGACTAGATAATGTGACGAAGGACAATGAAGAAATAAGCGTCCCATTTCTAAAAGAATTGGAGAGACTATCAAACTGTAAGATCTGGAAATGGAAATTAACCGACTGTAGAGTTTGAAAACAGAGACAATTCTTATAATGATACATCATAGTATGACCAAAAACATTCAGGCAACTGCATAATCAAAATTCCAGGACTTACGAATATCTATAACTTATACACAATAGCGCTGCTAAGTACCGCGCACATCTTACGGAGAGAGAGCACTTTCAATACAGCAAAAATAACTTCAAAACAGACCATAGCACACACCCAAGGCACACAGAACGGCGCTTGGTAATACAGTGAACGCACGGAACAAATATATGACTACTAAATGACGACGACGACGACGACGACGATGATGACGATGATGATGAAGATGATGATGATGATGATGATGATGATGATGATGATGATGATGATGATGATGATGATGATGATGATTTAGGCAAAGGCCCAAAAAATTTGAGGCTAAATGATCAGTCAGTAGCACAGACCCAGCACTAGACTGGTACTCTACTGTATTGACTGGTACTATACTTGTACTATACTGAAAGGATGAAAGACAAAGTCGGTTTCACCTCAGCAGAATTTGAACTCAAAATATAAAGAACAGGAACGGCAACGCGAGAAAGTGCGGCAGAAACAGATTGACAGAGAAATAGGCAGAAAGACGAATGTGTTTAATCCTTGAACACTGAAAATTATAAGACATTGTCGGAACTGATTTTTTTGGAATATCTTTTTGAGTACAGGACATATGGAATGACGTTCGTAAGTCTGATGCGAAATTTTGATCTTTCGCAACATACTATTTGACAGTCGATTGCTTTCAATCAGAACATCGATTACTGATTCATTTGGCTGATTTGTCCAGTTTAGGCATTCCTATACTCACACATCTGTTTCTGATCGATTGTGCACAGCTGAATGCACTCAACCATATATAAGAATTTGTTTCGTTACAAGTAAGAATTTGTGTCTATGTCACGATATAGTGTAAGTATTCGTTAAATTTTGACCATTTATTAAAGTATCAGGTTTTGAAACAAATACGAACAGTTAGGGAGAAAAAAAAACATTCATGGGATGCAATTTAATGATCATATACAAGTCAGAGAGTGATACAGTAAATTATATTATATTAAATTTTGCTTGACAACATAATAATTATATAAGAGTAATGCGTGGAAATTGATGATGCTCTAGTTGTCACTACGTAAAAACCAAATTATTCAAGCAATGAAATAAAGTATATGCACAGTATCAGAAAATTTATTCCATTACTAGAGTTATTTGCCTAATAGTTGAAATTAGCTCAATATTCCTCGGGTTACTCTGTGTGCGGATTATATAATCGTTGATTTATTCGTCCTGGTAGTATAATAATATCTGTAAAATTACATACAGAATATTTTATACCGATCGTATACAGAACATTAACATCTAATACAGAATGATGGAGAGAGAACGAAATAAACTGGAAAAGAGACAGGAGTGATATATGTAAAAAGCTATATACACCAGTTTCATTAACCAATGTGTCCTGTTTTTGAATCTTTGAGATGGGATTTGAGGGAGATTTGGTTGCTAATTATAGCCATTCGACAGTGTTTATATTAGTGGTGCATTAGTCTTCCTAGTAAGCCACACATTACTGACAACGCTATTATGCGTTATGCTGAAGTAATATTTTGAGAACATTCGTTCACAGCTACAAGCTATTGTTCAAGATATTGAATCTGCATCCATTGTCATCATGTGTATGTTTTTGTTGCATGACACGCTTTTTCGGGATTTTATTTTTCTAGTAGATTGTATAGAGAAAACCTTTGACGTAAGATGCAGCATACCTGTAAATCGAAGTTTATTAGTTTGATTTACGACGTCTATAGTTAATGGTTGTCTTCGCAAAGATATGTAGGTTTATTTGCTGGCATATGTATATTTGTATGTGTGTCTGTATATATATATGTGTGTGAGAGAGAGAGAGTGTGTGTTTGTGAGTGTACATACACACGCATACACACATACACATTTATATATGTGTGTATTATGCATATAAACACATAATATTCCATTTGTGTTAATACTTATGTATGTCAGTAATACACGTACATGTATCAATGGTTCAGAGTGTTTACTTGAACGTACATTTCATACAGAAGCACACAAACGTGTGTGTATGTGTGTGTGTGCGTGCGTACGTGTGTGTATGTGTGCTTGTGTGTGGGTGTGTGCATATGTGAATGTGTGTGTATGTGTGTGTGTGTTTTTATGTGTGCGTGTGTGTGTGAGGAGTATGAATGAGTGTCTCACATATGTTAAGAGAAAGAATGTATATGGGATGTTTTGGATAGACAAATTTCGTCGTATTTTGTATATGTATGTGTATGTATATAGAGAATTATATAAAATTATATATGTATATATACATATTACAACACATACACACACATTAGTCGCCAAATTCTCGGAACAACAAACTATATACTTTTTCTTCTGCATGCATCCTTTTTTCTAGTGCAAATTTGCAACTACTACAAATTACATAAAGAAACTAGGTCTTGTCCTGGTTTCCAGTAGAAGCACAGAAGCACTTTTCATATGCGACATAATATTTGGACAATGTGAAACAGTACTTTTACTTAGAGTCAATATAATATCCATAAACATAATACAAGCAGTCAACAGATATCTAGAAGCTA
This sequence comes from Octopus bimaculoides, assembly GCF_046866305.1. Taxonomy (NCBI): domain Eukaryota; kingdom Metazoa; phylum Mollusca; class Cephalopoda; order Octopoda; family Octopodidae; genus Octopus; species Octopus bimaculoides. The sequence goes on along the minus strand of NC_142930.1, from coordinate 11,621,134 downwards.
TCATTATGCTATCTGTAAAACTCAGACACAAACCCGAATGCAGCGTAGTTAAGGGAAACACTGCTGACTTGAACAGAACCTTCAAAACATCGTGATTCTTCTTTTAAATATTCTTCTCGTAACAAATCTTACGGTTTCAAGCTACAACTTACTTGAATACTTCTAAAATACTATTAATATAAACTATCGACAATAAAATGTTCTAGAACAATTAGTCAAATATTCTATAAAACGTAAGCATACTTTGTTGGACTTTCCCAGAGAGTTTTTCATTTTAGGATGTTCGCATAACAGTATCCCGTCATGGGGCATGGGTATTTCTGCATGAGTATTTCAATCTGCATTAGTAAAACCTTTCATTTGTTTTATCCTGGAAAGTTTTAGATAGAAATTAAATCTGGTACAAGTGTAATTTCAATATAGACAATGTTATATTATGGAAGAAAATAATACTAGATAGACGCAGGGGTGGCTGTGTGATAAGAAGCTTACTTCCCAACCACCGATAGAATGTGCTAGGCTTACAAAGAATGAGTCCTGGGATCGATTTGTCGACTAAAGGCGGTGCTCCAACATGGTCGCAGTCAAATGACTAAAACAAATAAAAGAACAAAAAAATAGTTGGTAAAATACTGGTATGAAAAAATTCAGCATGATGGAAATATACAAGAAACATACAAAATTCCATGCAAAATATAAGCCAGCTTGTAACTATCACATTACACGCACCGCTTTTCCAAGGGTATCATACTTTTCTAAATGTACAGTAAACCAAGTAAATATTAAATATTTGGACGACATTGACAGAATTTATTTGGATATAACATCGAGCATTTCCATATCTGCAATTTGTTCATGTTAGGTATCACGGAATATTCTGCTGCACTGTTACAATTATTCTGAAAACAATCGGTTGGAGGAGTAACATGCCTTCTAACAACCTGGCACATTGTTGATAGAGCCATTTCAAACTTTAACGGGTCAGGAACTACAAATTTTGCCTGACTGCAAAGTTCCACATGCCGAACTAAATTGCGATACCGCATTAGCGCAGATAAGATGAATTGTTCAGTGCCACATCCTAAGAAGGTTCTTCTCGGAAAACATCCAGACTGAGGAAGATCTGTTTATAAAATTAGCTTTGATAAGTTCTCGCTAGTCAGCCATAGGATGAATTACATCGACAGTGGCAGAACTGGACAGAGTAGCCTCCCCCTACTTCACTATAATACAAGAACAGAATTCCCTACCATCGGCAACGAATCCGATCATGTAGACAGCCTTTACGAGGAAAACTTTCCAGTGAAAGGGCTTGGATAGCATGATACATTAAGTTGGTTTTCACAATTATTTCCAGTATCGTCGAAAGTCACACGTATACATCCTCTGTGCGTGTGCGAAACTCTGAGTAACGATTACATGAATCACTCACTGACTTCATTGACTCAGTACTCTTCTTTCTTTTACATACAAAACATAAATATAAAAATACACATACATACCCACATATATATACGTATGTGTATATGTATGTATATATATAATTATATAAAATTATAAATGCATATATACATACATATTACAACACATACACGCACAAAATATATGCATACATATGTGTATGTGTGTGTGTGCGTGTGTGTGTGCGTGTGTGTGTGTGTGCGTGCGTGTGTGCGTTCGTGTGCATTCATTTATTTGCACTGAACTTAATCAAATAAAGGTGTAATTCATATGGGTGTTTTTCTTGAAAGTTATTAGATTAACACAATCGCAACATGCCTACAATTAATCCGAAAACATAAATTTAACAATCTCAGAACATACGCATGCACACACACACGCACATACCATGCATATACATTATATATATATATATATATATATATATATATATATATATATATATATATATATATATATATATGTATGTATATATATATATATATATATATATATATATATATATATATATATATATATATATATATATATATACATTATACATATATATGTGTGTGTGTGTGTGTGTGTGTGTAACTGTATACACACAAACTCGTGCAGGACTCATATATAATTACCTCTTCAAAAGAAAATTCACTGGTACCAAACATAGAAACATACACACATACATACATACACACACACACACACACACACATACACATACACATACACACACACACACACACATATATATATATATATATATATACCCATTTCTTCATGCATGTATACATTTACATGCACACGTGCAAACAAATAGATATGATCACCCACCCACACGCACGCACGCACGCACGCACGCATATACGTGTGTGCGTGCACGCGTATGAGAGTGTGTTATGCGCGCGCGCGAATGTGTGTGTGCTGTGTGAGTGTGTGTCCGTATGTATAAGGAAAGAAATCCATACTTAGGCAGTTGCACAGATGCATTGTAGCACCTGCATATTTATATAATCACAAGTCTATTAAAATCAGAAAATAAAATCAATACCTACTTCCTGTCTAACTGCCTGTAATGGAGCATGCAATCCAAATTCCATCAAATTGCCTCGCTCACTGTCAGCTTTTTCACCAGAAAAATCGACATGCTGCCGGAAACTACTGAATATGTGTGCATGCATATGTGTGCCTGTGCTCATGTTTACAAGTGTGTGCGTGTGTATGCTTGTAAGCGTATGTATGCATGTATGCGTGTGTTTGTATGCATATACATATATAGAGAGAGAAACATATATATATGCATGTGGATATATATCCATATTTATGCATGCATACGTGTGTATACATATATATATTTCATTTACATATACATATAGATATGTGTGTGTATGAGTATGTAAATATGGGCATATATATGTATATGCGTGTATATATATAAATATATATATATATACATATATATATATATATATTGATAGACAGAAAATCATGTATGTATGTGAATGAGTGCGCATTGGTATACTTTGGATATTCTATAGTTTAAATTTATTAGGTATCTATACAACCACATGTATATAAATAAAATGTGTGATACATACATATATGTGCATAGAGATGCACACATGTGTAACTTTGTGTGTGTGTGCGTGTGTTTGTGTTTGTGTGTATGTGTCTTTGTTTGTTTGACGGGAGGGAAGACAAAGAGAGAAAGCGTGAGAGAGAAACAGAGAGAAAAAAATCTCTGAAAGGTGAGAGCTGATTTATGTATTTATATTTCTATATTATAACGATAAATATCTCTCCTAGCCATTGTGTCTCATAATGTTGGTAATTTAGCTCCTGGTTTGAGCAGCGTTAAACAGATGAGAAACGACTCTTCTGCTGGATAGGATGCAAATTTACTGCAGGTAGCATTCCCGGAAGTTCTTTTATCGATTCCTACTTAAATAAACTGGAAATATAGACTGAGTATTTTGAAGAGACTTAATGAAAAATTGTGACATATACGAACGCAATAACCATGTTTCGGTAATCAAATCCCTTATCTACTCGGCCAATTTCTCTTCATTTTTATCATAAAAGTTTTTGTATTTTTTTTTTATTTATAACGCTGAAATGTTCAAATTGGAGCCAATATTCCTTCCCTGAATATAAATGAGTCAAATGAGCTTTTTTTTTTTTTTCATATTTTTTATTTCTCTTTTTTAAAAAATTACTTTTTTTCCATATTTCTTTCTATATATCAGCTAGCTTCGTTCTTACAGCTACCTTCGCGCCACAGGTTTTCTGATGTTTTATCACGCAGAGCTAATCGGACTACCCAACGAGAACATCATTATTATTTATCTAAATATTAATTCTTTATTTATATATATATATATATATATATATATATACGCATTCACATCATTCTGTACGATCATATTGTTATTTCGCAGCATGTCATACGCTCGGTAATTGATAATGTAAAAGTTTAAAATAAAAACAAAGAATGCAAAAACAAATCGGAAATATCTTTAAGTCGCCAATTTTTATTAACTATATTTCTAACGATGAATGGTGAGATGAAATCGATGCTTTCTTCGCCCGCTCTTTCCTCTAACATTATACGGAATATACGCAGACATATAATGACAGACACTTAACTGCCTTTGAATCTTAAACACACACACCACCGTCGTAGTCGACATCATTCTAATTGAGTAAGACATCCATCTGGTGGTTATCATGCAAGATAAGTTTAACATAAATTGTAAATCAGTCAAATGCTGCTGATCACTCGTCACACGCAACACGCATACTAAATCAGGATCTAGATCAAATAACAAATGTTATCTGAGAAGACTGACTGGTGCTAGCAAGACGTTGAGTATTGAAGTGGTTTCATATTACATTATTTAGGTCTCTAGCAGCTTTTGAACCTGATAGCACCGGAAAATAACAAAATTAATTTCTCTCGTTGATTACAAACTAGTGTTGATGCCTACTGCTGTTGCTGCAGTTTAACTCCAAGTCGGAGCTGACTGAGTCGACGCAACCTCAAAAGCAATCCAGCTGGCATTATTCCGTTGTAACTTTTATATATTTGTTCCCTGTATTATGAGTCCACCATATTTTTGAGAACAAAAGGGTGTGACTAGAGAAAGATTCTATTGTTATTTCTTGATCTAGCTACAACACAGGTGTTCTTTCATTATCTTCCAGCTCACAGTGATAACTTCTGCCAAAATGTGATACATGTTTACATATGTGTACACTAACTGTAATATAGGCGCATGAGTAGCTGTGTGGCAAATAGCTTGCTTACCAACCACATGGTTCCGGGTTCAGTCCACTGCGTGGCATGTTGGGCAAGTGTCTTCTACTATAGCATCGGGCCGACCAAAGCCTTGTGAGTGGATTTGGTAGAAGGAAACTGAAAGAAGCCCGTCGTATATATGTATATATATATGTATGTGTGTATATGTTTGCGTGACTGTGTTTGTCCCCCAACATTGCTTGACAACCGATGCTGGTGTGTTTACGTCCCCGTAACTTAGCGGTTCGGCAATAGAGATCGATAGACTAAGTACTAGGCTTCCAAAGAATAAGTCCTGGGGTCGATTTGTTCGACTAAAGGTGGTGCTCCAACATGGCCACAGCCAAATGACTGAAACAAGTAAAAGAGTAAAGAGTATACCAGTACCCGTTTATTATACATTGCATTTTCTTCTATAATGATCATTAATGTAAGCTGGATAACACGGTAGCTCGAGACTTCGAATTACATGTAAACATAGAAAAATAAGTCCACTGAATCTAAGCTTGTGCATGTGAAAAAACCTACAGATGTGATTATACACGATCACTCAACCGACTCTATGTATCCACTAGAACAATGGAGATTTTTGGCTGGTATTTCCAGTAAGTTTAAAGATCACTTAGAGCTCTACTTTTCACGCAAGCCAAACTTCTTTTAGTTTGATATGATTTACCAAACATATTTTCGCAGGTTTCTGATTACTACTAATGATATCTTATCACTGAGGTTCAAGGAACTTTCAAATATCAATTTTATATTCTTCTTTATGAATATACCCATTCCTATACTAACCCGTCACCCGGATTTCATCACCATCCCTTGATATCAACATCTCTTGGACGTATTTACGATGTCTATTTTTTTAAATATATTGTTCAAATCAATATGGATAATTTCATATCATGATATGCTGCTTTCCTCTGCATCTTGATTAAGCATAGTGTCGAAGTGTGTTGTTGGTTATCTGCATCGTGAGCATCTCTTCCATTTTATACCCCGGATCTCATTGCCCAAAGTTTTCTTTTCCTTTTTAAGACCATAGCGTGTGATTTTAGATATATTTAGCTGCTATTTTTGGCAATTGGGTTGACGCATAGAATGCTTCTCGTGGGTTTGTTCAATAGTGTGTTTTTCTTTAGCTTCAGGTCTACGCTGATCGGACTGAAATATAACTTTTAAATATTTCAGCGTCATCGGTGATTCAACAGTAGGGATCTTCCACCAAATACGACTTGATCACGATCTCACAACTACCGTCTCATGCACCTAGTAATCACCCCTATAATCTGAGTCACTCACCGCTGGTGAAAGACTTCCATCGCGTTTCAGGATTTGACCTTCATCAAATGAAGGTCAAACTATAAATCATTATATTTTTCACTCTAAATAAAATTATCGAACTACCCTGCCAAATTTTCATAAACAAATTTGGCATATTTGTTAGCTAATACGAACGTACGAATCGTCAACTAGAATTACAATGCTCTATACACTAAAATAAATCCATACAAACCTAGGATATAATTCTTCCATTATAGCAAGGAAGTTGTCTTCGTAAAGAAAAAAAAGAATGGCCAGCAGTTCAGAATTCTATTCTAATATCATTATGCATTAATCGCAGTTTCATACAACGGAATAAATCATAAATCATAGGTATATTTTCATTTTTTCTATTGTTATCCTAGAAGTTTTTCTCGAAGTTGTTCAAAATTTTATATATTCAATTTTACTTTATAAAATATTATACCAAACATAAAATTCTATACATAAATATATAAAATGTCCATGTTGAAACCTTGGATCTTCCACACACACGCGCGCGCACACACATGTATACATGAATGCGTATATGAATATACATTTATATATGTACATATGTATACATCTACATATGTATGTATATGTAATTGAAATACACATTTAGAATATATGTAAAACAAGAATATATAGTTATATACATATGTACATACATATATGCACGTGCATATACATGTCTACATATACATGCATATATGTATATATGCATGTGTATATAAATATATATATGTGCATATGTACACACCCATACACACACACACACATACATATATATATATATATATATATATACATATATATATATATATATATATATATATATATATATATATATCGAGCATATAAAAGAGAATGTATTTAACTTAACCGTCATAAATTTCTTCTAATTCCCGAAGAAAAATGTATGAGAAATCGAAAATATTCCACCTACCTTTGCAAGAAAATGTATGCAATAAACTAAAGGAAATTAACTAAAAGTGACATAATTCTTTAGAATATTCTTTTCTTTTTAGTTATATTTCCATTAAGTGTTTATGTTTTTCGTGCTTTTTTTCCGTTAAAAAAACTGTGGTGAGAAAAATAGGTTTCTATGAATATAATATTTCGATGAGAAACTAAAGATGGGGAATGAATTTTTTAAAAAGAAAAAGAAAACAGAAATTATTATATATTTTAAAAAATACGTAGTTATAGAAGCAGCAGTTATGTGTGAGAGTGCATGTGTGTGTGTGTGCGTGTGTGTGTGTGTGTGTTTGCATGTGTATGTGTGGAGAAAGTATACGTGTATGTCAGTTCACACACACAAACACACACACATATATGTGTGAGTGTGTGTTAACATATATGTATGTATGTATGTATGGTTTAATATCTTAACAAATAAGCTATAAAATTTCGTATATGTAAATAGTTATGTATGTGATAAATCTTCAAACAATATCCATGCAAAGAATGTGTGTGTGTGTGTGTGTGTGTGTGGATATAGAAAAATAGATACAGATATTAATAGAAGGGAAGATGATGATCCATAGCTCTTCTTTACATCTGTTTCAAAAATTCGGTGTCTGGTTAACACAGTGATTTGCATTATGAAACAGACGTAGATAATTATGCAACAAAACAGCGAAAGCAAAAATTGGTATTACTATATCCCTTACCCTTTTTGCTAATTGAAGGAAAGCATATACAATATATATTTATGTAACATTTTTATAAGAGTTCTGTAGGTACACCATGATTATCTTCTTCCCTCTTAATGTATGTCTCTATATCATGTTCAAATTTTATATCATCTATAACTACTTGACCCTCTTTGTCTTTATTTTTATATGCTCGACCAGTGAATGTTTTATTACTAGCTTTTGTTCCACTGGACTATTTTGCCATGATTAAGACACTGGATTTTTAGAAATAAATCTGGTTCGAGCAGTAGTCATTCCATTCTTCATCTACTCTACCCCTACGACATCTACTTACCCATTATGTGTGTATATATATATATATATATATATATATATATACCATCATCATCATCATCATCATCATCATCATCATCATCATCATCATCATCATCATCACCGTCGTCGTTTAATGTCTGCTTTCCATGCTGGCATGTGTTGGACGGTTTGACAGACGACTGGCAAGCCACAAGGCTGTACCAAGCTCCAATCTGATCTGGCAAGGTTTCTACAGCTGGATGCCCTTCCTAATGCTAACCACTCCGAGAGTGTGGGGAAGCTTTTTACGTGCCACTGGCACGAGGGTCAGTCAAGCGGTACTGGCATTGACTACGCCCGAATGATGCTTTTTACGTGACACCGGACGGGAGCCAGTCAGGCGGTACTGGCAACGAAGACATTCGAATGGTGTTTTTTTACGTGCGGTGGTACGGGTGCCAGTCAGGTAGTGCTAGCATTGGCCACGATGATGACTTCACTTGACACAACAAGTCTTTGCAAGCACAGTTTCTTGCCCAATGATTGAAGGCTACACTTATATATATATATATATATATATATATATATATATATATATATATATATAAACATAATTAAGGGATCAGCAAGCATTTGCTTCACCACATATCGAAGTTCAGAAATAGCAGCTAAAAAAGCTGAGACTCCAACAGATAGCATTACTTGTAACTCACAAAGGCAAAAACAAGAAGAAAAAACAATGAAAACTAGCCATTTAAAGTTAATCATAGACGCGTTTCTAGATTATGAGTGATAATACTCAATTTCCTTCATCGGTATGATATTCCAGTAGTAAATTTGACTATGCTAGCAAACTGTGCATGCACGAACGAGTGAACATCATGCCTCGACACAGCCTGAAAGCATAACCGAACCTACCTCGGCCAGTCATTCCACTACTTCCTCCTCAAGAAATCACCATGTGCGTCACAAGCAACACCGCAGAAACCTTGCGTTTACTATCAGGGAGTGAATAATTATTACAAATTAAAAGGGTAAAGGTTTATCAATTTATTAATTTATTAATAAATCAACAATTAATAATGTTTACCAAGCCCTTCGGTATGTAAACACCATTATCGGTGGAGAACTTATTTAAAAGTTCCTATACATTTATAAACATAATTAAGGGAAGAGGAAGAAGAAGAAGAAGAATAAGAAGAAGAAGAAGAAGAAGAAGAAGAAGAAGAAGAAGAAGAAGAAGAAGAAGAAGAAGAAGAAGAAGAAGAAGAAGAAGAAGAAGAAGAAGAAGAAGAAGAAGAAACCAGACTACAGCTCGCAAATTAACTGGTAAAACTATGCCAGAGTTACAGAAGAAAACTCTTTGCTGGAAGAAGTAAACAAGACATACACAACCAGATACAATCTAAATACTCACCCTGGTGATCAAACCATTGCAGATGTACATACTAAGGAGACTACCAACAATTTAAAGAAAATAGATAATGTTGGTAACAAGGCAAAGACCTGAAAAAAATTTGAAGAACAAATAATCGCTGAATGGATCAAAGTCCTAAATATAGACATGAAGAAAATTCACAATAATGAAAACAATGAACAGGATAGAAGACAGTGGAGACGTTCATCAAAATGTATCAAATGAAATTATAAGCAAATTATTAAAAAGAAGTATCAACAAAAAGAAAAAAATCCCGAAAAGTGGAACAGGTACAAGCTTCAGTCAAATACCTTCACATGTCCTGAAATATTCTAACCATCAACTGCTTCGGCTGTCACTTCCAGGTCCTGAAGGCGCTTGCTGTGAATGGGACCGTACATTCGTGACATATTCAATACTCTTTCTATAGATTTACATATTTTACCTGCACTGCCATGCTTGTCGCTGTTCTTGAGATGTTTCTATTGTTTGTCTGATATGTGTGTGTGTTCTTGTTTTGTAGATAGATATGATTTTTACATCTTTGCTTTATTACATCACTGCATTTATATTACTCTATTGTGTGAAAATGCAGAACAATGCTATTGTTTTAATGTTCTGTGGTTGAGGCAATCAAAGTATATTGTCTTTTGTATACTTAGCTGCATCGGTGCACCCATTTTGTTGCAGTTTTTGTGCTGTTAACTGCCATATAATAGTTTATTCTATTGTTATGTGTTTATTCTTAGAAATATTTTCTAGTTCTTTCAAGGAAGTAGTTTCGTTTGCTACAATTGAAATATCTATAATCAGAATTGTTTTGTTTCTACGCCCCTTCATAACGGTCTCTGGTCTTTTGACTTCATCATTTTGTTAATATACAACTGTTTCTCATTTTAATATCGTTATTGTATTTGTTATAGGAGGAAAGCAGAAAGTAAAGTTATACCATCTGTTATCCTGTTCCAAGTTTTGTAGGTTTGCCAATGTTGATGCCAATTTGAATAGCTAACAACACTATTGAACCTCTTCATGTACTCTTTTTTTATATATATTAATGAGGCAACCCCATACAATATGGTCGATTATTTGAAGGAGTGTGAGAATGAGAGATTTATGGAAAGAAGAAAACACAATAGAAGTACCACGTAAAATGGAAAGGAAAAAAATGAAAGAAAAAAAGAAACGTGAATGACTGAGGCAGTTGTATTCTATTACAATACAATTTATCTGTAAGACTTGAAAACGAAAACAAAAATGAAACCCTCGTAAGAAAAAGATTGTAAAGGTACGTTAAAGAAAACAAAAATTTTTAAAGGTGATGTGTAAAAAAAAATACAGCCAGGAAGAGAAAAGAAATAGACAAGAACAGTTGCAAACGTGATGAGAACAAGGTTATTTGTCAAATACAAGTTGGGTCAGTGATAGAGAATATTAAAACGGTAATCTGTAAACGGAAAACATAATTGAGTAATTATTCCTAGAAATTGCTTTAGGCAGAGCAAAATAGCAGAGAAATGTAAGGAAAGAAAAGTAGGAAATACAGTGTTAAAGTTTCTTATGTATTTCTGGCAACAGGTATTATTTTGCCGTGCATTTTTCGTTCATGTTATAGTTGTATGTTGCTGTTGTTTCCTCGTTTCTTGTACTTGTTGTCCTTTTAAACGACGACGAAGGTGGTGCTGGTGCTGGTGCTGGTGGTGCTGGTGGTGGTGGTGGTGGTGGTAGCGGTGGTGGTGGTGCTGCTGCTGCTGCTGCTGTTGCTGCTGATATAGACCAGGTGCGAGACTACGATGACGATGATAATCATTTGTTTATCTCAAGCAGTGGCACTCACAACAACCTCTACCTTATGCAAGATTTCGGAGAGACAGAGAGAGAGAGAGAGGGGGAGAGGGGGAGAGTGGGAAGAGAGAGAGAGAGAGAGCGAGAGAGAGACAGGCGGTAACAAATTTGGTTCCAGTGTCACGCTAATTAATTTGTTTCCGGTCGGATAGATCATCGCCACTTGGCGGCTATCGCCGGGCAGTAGAGTCCGTTCAATGTTCAGATAAAATGACCACCAAACAGAACCGTTTCGAATGACTTGTTCGGTCGGTCAAGATTGTGTTTTCGCATTTGTTCTGTATATATTGATTTTCGAACCACAACTACAGAAACTGAACGATTTAAGGAGAATTTTGCTCGAACTGGGATAAGGAGGAGCCAAGTTTCCACATGCCAGCAACATCTCCCTAATTATAGTAGCGGACAACACAGAAGTCAAGATGTTCGGCTTTAATCTAAAGGAATACGAGACGACAAAAGCAAAGAGGCACTTGGACACGTCGGTGGACTTTGGACAGGACATATGATCCAGATAAGTTACAGTTCAGTTCTATATTTAAGACATGAGGAATTATGTGCATAATTTACATTATTTACATTTGACGGATATTTGTCCTCGTCTTGTTTATTTTTAACAGAACGTTTCGGCTGATATACTCTCCAGCCTTTAACATGTCTTGGGGAAATTTTGAGCCTGGGTTCTCATTTCTAAAGTATTTTACGATATTATTATTATAATTATTATTATTATTATTATTATTATTATTATTATTCAGGTCACTGCCTGGAATCGAACTCGGAATTTTGGGGTTAGTAGCTCGCGCTCTTAACCACTATACCATATGCCCGTGGGGAATTATGGAGTGATTTATAAGCCCTAAAATTCACTCGTAATTGCCCACGGGCATATGGCGTATTGGTTAAGAGTACTAACCCCAAGATTCCGAGTTCGATTCCAGGCAGTGACCTGAATAATAATAATAATAATAATAATAATAATAATAATAATAATAATAATAATAATAATAATAATAATAATAATAATAATAATAAACAGAACCACATGATCTAAAAAATCAAATCATGATTGAATGACTGAAAATTAAAGAAACTAGTATGAATGAACGCGACACTCTCCCCAAAATTCGCAATTCTAACCAAAACCTGAAAATAATTGGTAAAATCCGCCTTGCACTTAAGGATATAATTTCAGCTAATGATGTTGATATTACAGATCTCAACCACCTGTACTATGCATCCGCAAGAATCTCAACGATTCTATGTGGTGAAAAGATTAGAAAAAGACAACACTCCCACAAAAAGCCTTCTTGGCAAGAACGCATTCAACACCAAATTAAGCTGCTTAGATCTGACATAGAATGTTTGAAAAACCTTAAATTTGACAAGAGTATCAAGCCTACAAAGACCCATAAACTAAAGAAAAAATATAATATGAAAACCATAGTTGACATTGATGCCACCATAGAAACCATCAAGCAAAAGGTATGTGCTAAAGCTGCCCGCATAGCAAGGTATGAAAAGCGTGTTAGATTCTTCCGAGATAATAACATGTTCAAAAATAACCCCAAAAATTTCTACAGGAAGATAGGGAAAACACCAGTAACAATAAAGTCTGTCCCATCAAAAGAAGAAGTGCAAGAATTTTGGAATAAAATCTGGGCAGAAGATAAAACACACAATGAAAAGGCCCCTTGGATTAATAGAATATCTACAGACCTAGACTCCTTAGAGGAGCAAAAGTGGGAGGGGGTCAGGGTAGAAGATATAAGATCTGCTCTCAGGAGGTCAAGCAAATGGAAGTCTCCAGGAAAGGATAAAATTCCTAACTTCTGGTTGAATGCCTTCCCAGAAAGCCATGAACTGCTAACAAAACTTTACAACGATGTTTTGCAAAATCCTAGTTTGATGCCCTCTTGGCTAGTTAATGGTTTAACATTCCTGCTTCCAAAAAATGAGGAAACAAACGAACCAAAAAATTATCGCCCCATAACCTGCTTAACAACAATGTATGAGACACTAACATCTGTCCTAACCGAGTACACCTATAGTTTTTTAATAGAAAGTAGCATATTCCCTAATGAGCAAAAGGGATGTAAACGTGGATCTTATGGTTGTAAAGATCAGCTACTCATCAATAAGATGATCTTAGAAGATTGTCACAAGCGACACAAAAACTTGTCAATAGCCTGGATAGACTATAAAAAGGCCTTTGATAGCCTACCACATAGCTGGATTAGGAAATGTCTGGAAATGTATAAAATAGCTCCTACTCTGCGAAACTTTTTATCTGTAAGTATGAGATCATGGAGAACCACACTGATGTTGAACAATGACAATGAATCTCTAAATGCTGGAGATGTAAGAATTTCATGTGGCATTTTCCAGGGTGACTCACTATCACCACTCCTCTTCTGTCTAGCCCTAATACCGCTCTCAAAATTGCTCAATGATGCACAGTATGGTTATAAAATATTTGATAAAAATATAAATCATCTCATTTACATGGATGATTTAAAGCTCTTTGCAAAAAATGACCAACAACTCAAAGGCCTACTAGCGATTGTTAAACAATTCAGTGATGACATCAGGATGCAATTTGGCCTTGATAAATGTGCGAAAGCTACCTTTATCAAAGGAAAAATGACAAATACATCTAATGTGAACCTTGACCAGCAAAATGTCATAAAAGAGTTAGAACCAGCGGAGAGCTACAAATACCTAGGGGTAATTGAAGGGGACAATATCAAGCACTCAGTGATGAGGGAAAGGATCAGAAGAGAATGTTATCGCAGGGTGAGAGCAATACTGAAGACAGAGCTGAACGCGAGAAACAGGATCGAAGCGATCAATGCTCTAGCCATACCAGTCGTGACTTACAGTTTCAACATCGTTAACTGGTCAATTACTGAAATATGTAATGTTGACAGAAAAATACGAAAACTGTTGACAATGCATAGAATGCACCACCCTGAGGCAGATATAGAACGTCTTTATCTGCCAAGAAAAGAAGGAGGCCGAGGACTTTTACAGCTGGCATTATCAATGAAGGTAGCCACAATTGGCCTAGATACCTATCTGAAAAACTCTGAGGACTGGATGCTAAAACTTGTCTTAAAATATGAAAGCAAGAAAGCATCTTACTCAGTAACAAAACAGGCAAAGGAATATCTAAGTGAATTCCAATTGCAACAAATTCAAGAATTAGACGAACTAGAAACACCTGCAGAAAAAGCTAAGCGCTTGAAAACCCATGCTAAAATTGCTGCCTTAGCTATTATGACTGAAAAATGGCATGGAAAACCTCTCAATGGCAAATACCCAAAGAGAGCGAATAATGCAGATATTGACAAAGCCCTTACCCACCAATGGTTAATGGCCTCTGGCTTGAAATCAGAAACAGAGGGGTTTATCATAGCAGCCCAAGATCAATGCCTACCTACAAAGAACTACCAGGCCAACATATTAAAGAACGGCAGCTCCCCATTATGTCGTATATGCCAACAACAAAATGAGACCATCGATCATGTTGTCTCCATGTGCAGTCTGCTTGCGCCTACAGAGTATCTCAACAGGCATGATAGAGCTGCACAATATATTCACTGGGTAATATGCAAAAACCTGGACTTGCTCCATGATAAAAACTGGTGGGAACACAAACCACCCCCAGTACTTGAAAATGATCACATTGCACTCCTCTGGAACTTCACCATTCAAACTGACAGAAAGATAGACGCAAATAGGCCAGACATCATACTGAAAGACTTCAGACAAAAATCATGCCTCTCATTGATATGACTGTCCCAATCGATATAAACGTATCTGTCAAGACCTACCAAAAACTGAGCAAATATAAAGATCTTGAAATAGAAATTAGCAAAATGTGGAATCTGAAGACGAAAACAATACCTATTGTCATAGGTGCCCTGGGAATGACAGCGAAACGGGCTGATTACTACCTAGATCAGATTCCAGGAAACCCCAAAATGGCTGAAGTTCTAAAAATAGTACTCATGGGAACTGCCCATATCCTACGTAAAATACTGTCTATGTGATCTCAAATTTTAAAGCAAACACATAATTTTCTTATGGTTTCTTAAACATTCACTTGAACAAAACTGTACAAATACAAATATATGGTACCCTAGGCATAACACCTACATGAACTTCTAACTTGTTGTCTCTTGAGGTCTCTGGGTGAGACTTGGATCCAACTTGTACAAATGCAAAACAAAAGTCAAACATAAAATAATAATAATAATAATAATAATAATAATAATAATAATAATAATAATAATAATAATAATAATAATAATAATAATAATGATGATGATGATGATGATGATGATGATGATGATAACATCGAAAAATACCTTAGGAATGAGAAGACAGGTTCGAAATTTCCCCCAAGACACCTGATGAAGGCTGGAGAGTATATCAGCTGAAACGTTGTATTAACAACAACAAAAATGAGGGCAAATATCCGTCGAATGTAAATAATGTACATAATTCCTCATCTCTTAAATATAGAACTGTATTACAGACGTTACATATTCCATATGCTACTACCTTATTATTGGTTTCAATAATAGAAGGCCAGTAATTTCGTGGAGCGGGCATTGACCCCAGTGCTCAACCGGTACATAGTTTAGCAACCCCGAGAGAATGAAAGGCAAGGTCAACCCCAGCAGAATTTGAACTCAGAACGTAAAGACGGCCGGAATGCCGCTCAGCATTTCGTCCGGCGTGCTAACGATTCTGCCAGCTCGCTACTTTCTACCGCCTTAATATTGCGTCGTGTTCCATTCCTCAAAAGCTCACTTTAGAGCGACTTGTCTTTCGCTTCTTATAGAAAGAACCAATTCCACTGGTCAGGTGGTCTATCTCTGTAGAAAGATTCGACATACCGCAGCAGGTAATGCACTGACATGAGCTGAGGTAGTGGTAGCTACAAAAATTCCAAGACGGTGAGCAGGTTTAGTCGCTTTTGCCAGACACAAAACCAAGGTTTAAAACCATTGTTATTATTGACAGAAACCGTAACGAACAAAAAAACGTAGCAGAAGCCATGTCAAAATGTTTTGATGCATTTAATTATATTCTGAGTCACCCGTTACATTCAATTTGAATGTGAGTATCTTCTGTCTACTAATCTTGCATCATTGAACCAGAAGCCTTACACCATTTAATTTAATTTCTGTGCTTTTGATATTCAATTATATTTCTGGAATCATCAAAATATGCCCTAGTCTAAAAATTTTGTTCAGTCGACAACATTGTTGGACTGATTGACCACTGCTATCTGGCATATTCTCTAATATCTGATAGCCACATTACACAGCAGCGTTAGCTCGACAATCACCATAAATAATCACGTGTCGGAAGCATTAGATATCATTCACTCGATAAGACACAAGTGTACATTTCACTTTTTCATTATGCCCAACCTTTGCACCTTCAGCTGAAGTTCAATGGAGCATACTGCTTTAGTTGGAATATATTTGGCTAATTAGTGCGATAGCAATCAGAATATAGACGCATAAGTCCATTCAAGCCGACTTTTTCAATCATTGGACAGAAAAGTGCTGAGAATTTGATTCTATTTGGAGATCAATGTGGTTAGAAACTGAGATGAAATAACAACTAAGATGTTGAATCCCATCCAAAAGTTAACCGATCGGAATTTCTTCTTGCAAGATTATGTGAATTTGGAGGATGTTACTTTCTTTAAAAATTCTATCCGTAAGCAGTTACTATTCCACAGGAGTGGATATAACATTGTGAAAGAACTGCAGTCTATCAACAAATATAATTATAGGTGCTCTATTCTGCTACGCTTTCACAATACTCGTATCAACGGAGAAATGCAGTTAGTGGAACTTCAGCAAAATATGACTGACTTTGTTTTCATAATATACTCTGGATGTTCAAGAGGATAAACTTTAGAGCTTTTTTCAGAGAACATAGAATTTGGCGAAGACCGTCAGTTTAGAGTACGCCCTAAGGACATCGATGTGCTATCTGCCACCATACGTTTACGATTACAAGAGGATGAAATTAAATCCACTAATCTGACGCACGTATAGTTCTTTGGGCATATGTTATGTTGCTAGTATGTTTAGAAAGGATCTGGCTGTCAACCAAAATGTTAATGAAGATAATCCTATAACTTGGCTTTGGCTAGAACAGTCACAGTAATTTACTTTGAATGCGGAGAATAGTAGAAGAAATCGATAAAACAGATTTTGAACTTGTCAATCAGTGTACTTATAAACGAAAAACTATTTTTTTCATTTATAGTGTATATAGGTGCGGATATGGTCTTGTTGTTAAGCAACTTACTTTGCAACTACACGATTTCGGGTTAAGTCTCACTGTGTGGCAGCTTGGACATGAGATGGGATCCCTGTTATAATCTCTATATGTACCTTATGAAAGAAACTCTGTGGAAGCCCATCGTATATAAGTGGGTCTGTCTATCTTTGTGTTTGTGTTTTTACCCTACCACCACTTGACAACTGGTGTTGCTTTGTTTACATACCTGTGACCTATCGATCTAGCAAAGCGGTGATAGAATAAGTGCCATACTCAAAAAAGAAAACATAAGTGACACGTAACGGCGCAACCCTGGCTAAGCACAAATGGTCCTTGAAAGACAGCGATACCGAGTACAGCATAAAGTGGAAGATCCTAAAGAAATGTAAAGCGTACTTCAATAGCAGCAGGAAGTGCAGATTATGCCTAGCTGAGAAAAAAAGCGATTTTAAAGAGCTCCCAACACCCAGGTATTTACCTGAATAGCAAAAGTGAAATTTTTAATCCTAACCCACATGAAGGGAAAGTATATCCTATCATACCTGCGTATCTCCTCATGACTATAACCACCAGTCTTCCAACTTCGGTCCACTACCAATACCTGGGTGTCCAGCAAAGAATTTGACCAAAACGTACACTAATGCACCCACAAACAAACATACACGCTCCATGTCAGCGTACACCTACCCAATACACTTTCCACCCCGCCCCACCCTAATATAAGCCCCCACACATATATATTGCACCACTACACACACTGCATACATATATGTCACACGAATTTAATCAAAACATGAAATAAAGGAAACACGCTAACGAACACAGATATGTTTGCCTCCACACACAGACACACACCGCAAAGGGTATAGATATAGTACCGCTATACACATTCCGTTTCTACAAGAACACCAACCTTAATGACACACATTTCTCACAAGCTCTTTTCCAGAAAACTCTTGCTGCCTTGCAACAAAACACCCACTAAGGCTGTTTTGATACCAAGGGACATAACTCTTAGCTTAATTTCCTATTCGATTCGTTTCATCTTTTTTCACAGCAACCACAAACCAGATTATCTTTTCACCTCCAACAATAGAGAGCAGTCACCATATTTCATTCCAAAACGGCTACCTCTAAAGACCACAGGATTACATAACTGGATTATTACCTAACATTCCGTTGAACCCCAGTGCGAAACCGATTGATAAGATGGGCCGTAATGGGTAATGTACACTTCGATTAATATAAATATATCTCTTCCTTTCTCTAACTCTTTTTTCTCCCCTTCTCCCTCTTTCGTTTTGTCTCTCTCATCCTTTCTCTAATTCTTTTTTCACCCATTCACCATTTTCTATCTATCTATCTCTATCTATCTCTCTCCCTCTTTCTTCTTTACTCTTTCTCGTTGCTCACACGTGACCATCGTCCATATTTCTTTTCCTCACGTGATCATCTTTCTTTTCTTTCAGTCTGTCTTACAGACCAGACGCATTCTTATCTGTCTCCTCTTCTATCTTTTCTCTTGTAAAAGACAATATTCCTCCAGCATTCGCTACCTTACTACGTTTGGCCTAACGACACTCCATGTTTGTCTTCGTTTGGCTTGTTGTATGTCTCCACTATCCTGTTTTTTGTTATCAATTTTAACCCTCTGCAAATCCCAAACTTTATTTAGGTTCGCGGGAGCAACTGCCTTTCGAAGTCTCATATTCTCGTTAATTGCTCGAAATGAGGATTATATCAACCCCAGTACGCAACTGGTACGTAATTTATCGACCCCGAAAGGATGAAAGGCAAAGTCGACCTCTGCGGAATTTGAACTCGAAACATAAAGACAGACGAAATACTGATAAGTATTTCACCCGGTATGCTAACGTTTCTTATTTCTTTATTGCCCACAAGGGGCTAAACATAGAGGCGACAGACAAGGACAGACAAAGGGATTAAGTCGATTACATCGACCCCAGTGCGTAACTGGTACTTATTTAATCGACCCTGAAAGGATGAAAGGCTAAGTCGACCTCGGCGGAATTTGAACTCAGAACATCAAGACAGATGAAATACCGCTAAGCATTTCGCCCGGTGTGCCAACGTTTCTGCCAGCTCACCGCCTTGAGAGAGGTCTATAATGGCAGAGGGTATGAAATTGAATGGGTAGATAGTTGCAGAAATGGGCTGTGATAAGCGTGTGATAGATATTAACGAATGCTCTTAGGTTGGAGCATTAGTGGAGAGCAGATTAATGTTACATGGTAAGAAAGAGTTGAAGTTATTAAAAGTGGAAATGATGATGAGGAGGGAGCGATGGGTATCTTAGGGAACGATTGTAACTTGCAGTACCTGGTATCGAAAAATGTGCAACAATTATTTATGTAAACAATATAAAGAAGTAGAAGAATAGACGAATATAGATAGTGTTAGTAGTATACACACGCACACACAGACACACACATACATACAGAGTTTATATAGATATAGGTAGAGTTGAAAGAGAGAGAGAATGAGAGAGAGAGAGAGAATGAGAGAGAGAGAGAGAGAGAGAGAGAGAGAATGAGAGAGATACAGATGGTGATAGAAAGGATATGTGTGTTTATTATTTGACTACCTCAAAATGGAAGTTTGACATAAACGAATGAAAATAAAAGCAATACAAGAGCAAAGTTTTACTCTTTCACCTCCTATTTCAATATTTCTCCTTTACGAAGAGGAAATAAAAGAATGAGCTTTGCTCTCATATGTCAGATATTAGGAGATTGTGTGTTGCGATATGCGCAGATTAGTAATGTTATGTTACATAATTTATTTCACATAATTTTACTGTTGTTGACGGCGTGATTTTTTTTTTTTTAATAACCTTCAAATTTCATATATTCCGTTCTGTGACTTTGATGTTGACCATAATATTGCTATTATGACCGGTCTTTAGATGTTTGCTAACAAAATCAATATTTGCGTGGATGAGATTTTAACAACAATATCATAGAGTTTGCGAGCGGTATTTCTGGCGAAGAAGACAAGCTTTATCTATTAAATGCTATGTATTGCACCACGTAAGCCAGTCAACACATAACCACGACTGGTTTGGGCTCATACATTGTTCTTGTACATGAGTCGATTCCTGGAATGCACCAGCCATATATTGAGTCTCTCCCTTCGGATCGCCTGGAGAAATGCTAGTGATTCCATTATCAAAATGCACCTGCTTTGGAAAGTCTTATCCTTAGAGATGTTAACTTTTAGGGGTGAGCTCAACCTTGGTTGGTCCATTAACAGACTTTCAAACTGCTTCTTTGAGTGAGGTTCTATCTCATCTCCACTTCATTTG
>NC_142930.1:11572734-11592734 GCF_046866305.1 Octopus bimaculoides | reverse complement strand
GACTTTTTGATCCCTTGTACGGAATGTCCTCAGTATCCACCCTGCCAGTTGTCTGCACTTTGCTGTCAATTTGACAATGTGCATGTGAAATGATGCATCACTACACATGTTGATGCCCAGATCTCTTACTGTTTGTGGTTCTGGGATTGCAGTACCTCCAGGCCCTGTGTATGCCAGTTGGGAGGTGCTTGTGGTCTTGTAGCGCAGTACTTGAAATTTTTTTGCATTGAACTGCATATTATTTTGCTCTGCCCACTCATATATTGCATTTAGGTCATTCTGCAGGCTTACAATATCATCAGGATTCTTTATTGCCTGAGATATCTTTGTGTCATCAGCATAGCTAGTGACAGTGGCTCTCCGAGTGACCGTGGGCATGTCCAGAAGGGCCACTATGAACAGTAGTGGCCCCAGAACAGTTCCTTGTGGAACACCGCTCAATATTTGTGTTTCCCTAGATAGTTCTCCATTGGCTGCAACTGTCTGACTTCTACCATTCAGGAAGTCATGCAGCCACTCTCCTAATTTACCAGCTATGCCAAGGTTTCGCAGCTTGTGACATATCAAGCCATGATCAACTTTGTCAAAGGCTTTTGCAAAGTCGAGATATATCACATCAACATTTGAATGGTCAAGTAGCTGCTTCAGGACCCAGTCATAATGCTGCAAGAGCTGCGTGAGGCAGCTTCTACCTGGACGGAAACCATGCTGGGTCTCATTCAGCAAGTCATTTTCTTCTAGGAACGCAATCAATCTCCTTCTGACAATTCGTTCCATGACTTTGCTAATATGTGAAGTCAGAGAGATGGGCCTGTAGTTCCCAGCCTCTGCTCTGCTTCCACCTTTATGGATAGGACATATGGTGCCTTCCTTCAGCTTTTTGGGAAGTTTACCATTTGCAAGGAAACTCTGGAAGAGTATCCGGAGTGGTCCTGCTAGTTCTTGTTTACACGGCATATGCAATGAGTATTAATATAAATATACATATGTCTACATATGGCTACATAACACTCAATATATCATAGATTCTCGTATATATATATATTTATATATATATATATATATATATATATGTATGTATGTATGTATGTATATATATGTATGTATGTATGTGCGTGTGTGTGTGTGCGTGTGTGTGTGTGTGTGTGTGTGAGTGTGTATGTTCATATACCTATACATATATTCTTTTATTCCTTTATTTTGTTTCAGTCATTTGACTGCGGCCATGCTGGAGCATCGCCTTTAGGCGAACAAATCGACCCTAGGACTTATTCTTTGTAAGCCTAGTACTTATCCTATCGGTCGTTTTTGCTGAACCGCTCAGTTACGCGGACATAAACACACCAACATTAGTTGTCAAGCGATGGTGGGGAGAAAAACACATAAACATACACACACACACATACACACACACACACACACACACACACATACAAACACACACACACACATATATATATATATATATATATATATATATATATATATATATATATATGCGACCGGCTTCTTTCAGTTTCCGTCTACCAAATCCACTCACAGGGCTTTGGTCGGCCCGAGGTTATAGTAGAAGACACTTGCCCAAGGTGCCACGCAGTGGGACTGAACCCAGAGCCATGTGGTTGGTAAGCAAGCTATTTACCACACACCCATACCATCCATCTATATATATGTGTGTGTGTGCGTGCGTCTATGTATGTATGTACGTATGTATATATGTATGTATGTATGTATGTATGAATGTATGCATGTATGTATTGCAGTAGTGGGATAATTTTCTGTAACTCTTCAGTGTTTCGCGTTGACTACTGATTTCGCAACTGCTGAAAAACAGAATTAATGAATGGTATACATGGTATAAAACTGCATAAAATATATATGAAAAGTCAGTTAGTGACCATGCATAAATTATAAGCAAGTGAGTAAAAAGGAAAACATATATTGTGTGTGTGTGTTTGTGTGTGCTTGCGCGCATGTTTGTGTTCGTTAATAACACCTGGAAGAAGTTGCTTCTTTGCCACACACCAAAGTGAATGGAGCTTTGGTTAGGGTGAATTGATGTCATCAGAAGATATACAACAATTGTCGAGTGTTTCGATCCTGAACCGTAGCGTTCTTCCATTGATATGTCAGAGAGCTGGTCAAATTACTGCTTCTCATCCCCTCTTGTCTTCCAGATTAACTCCTGTCGTTTGCTCCACAACCAGCAAGAGGCTCTTTCTACTGCCTCCCCCATCGTGCGCACAGCCACCCTTTGCTCCTTTCCTCTCATTCCAATGGCTGTAAGCATCCCCATGCTGACTGATCAGAGAATCCCCTACAGCCCATCTCGACTGGGAAAAGTCATTACTGCTATCTCTTCTCCCTGCAATCCTACAGAAGGTTCTCGTACTTGGCACGCTTCCATTCGTAGGCTTGATCAAACCCTCCATACCACAGGACTGTATGCTCGATCAAGATTATTTTCTTGGTCTTTTGAGACCGCAGAATCACGTCGGGCCTCGAGGTTGTATGGACGACCTACAACCTAGGGAATCTGCAGTCTCTCCCCAAATTCCACTTTCTGTTCGCTGGATTTACTTAAGGACGACTCCTTCATAATGCTGAGTGTTAAAATTCCTGAAAGTCATAGGCAGGGAAGACAACTCAACTCCGATCGAATTCAGGAGTGAGGGATACCGATATTTCACCATTTTTGTGGCTTATCAACGTTACATACATGAATCGAATCGGGGATGAATCGAATCGCCAATCTATGGCTATATATAAATAGCATGAAAATCATTTGCCGACGTGTCACGATTATGCACATGTAAGATTAAATTCAATAAAGAATTAAAAGCAGCACTAGTATTGTAAACATCATCCATTGCTCATACACAATGTATGTGTTTTGTTTGTTCGCCGGAATTCGTTGCTTTATAGCACTCGGGGACGACTCCCTCATAACGCTAGCTGTTAAAATACCTGACAGTCAAAGGCAAATGAGACGATAATATTCTCTACCACGATACCGAAAACGCAGATAAGCTGCAGAAACAATATTGTTTAGACTTCTTTAATCCCCGAGAGGTAAGCTACTTCAATGAAATCAACAACCAGTTCATAATTCCCCAGTTAGCCATCACTGTCTCAAACAACATTCCAGCAATAAATGAAACCAAATATTTTTTCTGCAGTAGACCGTGATAGATTTCCTGCCCTTGTCGTGAAGGAATAGACAACAACTTGCAGTTAACTGTCAGCCGGTCTCACTTATCTCTCATATTACCAATTTATTTGAAAGGGTGGTGGGTTCAATAAAAACTGGCCACCTAAAGACTAACTAATTTCAACCAGCATGGCTTTCGTTGCGGCAGAAATTGGCTTACACAGCTTCTACATCACTTTGATAACATCCTTAAAGTTTTGGGAAGACCTCAAATACTCATCCTATATATCTCACTTTATCAAACGTCCTGCTGCTAAAATTGTCCAACACTAGAATCCACGGAAAACTGCTGCACTGGATCAAGTATTTCCTGTGAATAGAATCTCACATCTTGTGATTGATGGAATCCATACAAGCCCAGTAAAATTCACCAGTAGTGTTCCTCAATGAATTGTATTGGCCTACTTCTCTTCATAGTATATATGTACAGTAAATACGCCTATTCTCAGGTGGCTCCAAGCTTCAGAAATTTATCAGTGGAGAAGACAGAATAAAACTCCTGTGTAATCTATAAGTCAGGGAGCAGGGACAATAACATATTGCTAAACGTGGGAAAATTTGAACTCATTCACTTCGGAAAAGAAAATGTGCTCAAACAACCATACTCTCTTCCTTCAGGAGAACCGCTTTTGACATATCAGAGATTTAGGAGTAACTGTTGACAAGAACCCTAGTTAGAGCATTAACATCAACAATAATGTTGATATGGCTCGCAAGATGGGCTCTTAGATTCTCAGATCTTTACAGTCGAGAAGTAATCAACTCCCTTTTCTGATTGTTTTTCTAGTCACACCTTGAATATTGTTGCCCCCTATGGTCACCGCATTCTAAAAACAACTATGAGGAATAAGCCATTATAAAATAATAATTAATGGCATGACTGATTTTAATTATTGAAAATCTATTCCCTCCAACATCACTGTGAGAAGTGTATCACTTGCAAAGTATGGGGAAAACACCAGCAGCACTGACCAGATGATATTAGTATTAACATCTAATCATTAAGATCTAATGCCATACGCTCCCTTCGCAATTCACGCTCACAAAAGATAACCACATTGCAACACAATAACTTTTCCTTGACAACCCTTGCTCTTCTTAATATTCCCCCAAAACAACAACTACCTACTTGACTGGGTTATGACACCGCAGAAGTTGACTTTAAAATCATTTAACAGTTTTCACTATTAAGTTTGATACAGCCTGAACCAATTTTGGCGGAAACATTTCTGAGTTTACGTTATATATATATGTGCGTGTGTGTGTGTGTGTGTGTGTGTGTGTGTGTGTGTGTGTGTGTGTGTGTGTGTGTGTGTGTGTGTGTATGTATGCATGTATGTATGTATATATGTATGTATGTATGTATGTATGTGTGCATGTGTGTGTGTATATGTATACATAAATGTGTAATGGTGCCTCTGTGTGTGTGTGTGCGTGTGTGTGGTTGGGGTTACTCTAACCCCTCTCACACCATCCAACCGTTTTTAATGATTTTTGGCACATGTTAGATCACATGTCCTGAAGTTCAAATAACGACGGAATTTTTCGAAAACTCGATAATGCTCAGTTGGCATCAATTTTTGTGAGCTCAATCGCGCGTTTGAATGGAAATTCCCATAACGATGTTATTTTTCCTGCAGCTTTTGCATTTTCTGTTCGATTTAGATGAAAATCGATAAGTGAGCGAGGCTTATGGCAATGAGTTGATATCAGTATATGACGTTGACAAAAAATTGATAATTGCGCCTGAGCAGTGGTTTTGCAAATACCTATATGGATTTTCTCTTTGGCCGTAACTTTTATATTTTTTATCCGATTTTAATGAAATTTGAGATGTAGGTACATTTTGTGGTGCGGGAGACGGTAAAAGTGTTTATTTAATTCTAAAGTATTTGAAAAGGGCACACATGCAAATAAGCATTTCCTTGGAGACATTCTTATCGATTTTGTAGAAATTTTACACGTGATTACAGTTTATATCCATTCGTTCATGCCAGCATGAAAAGTTGAAAAAAATCGATAATTGCCCGTGAGCGGGGGATTTTAAGAAATCAATAGGCTTTTTGTATGCAATTACCCACAGGATTAATATTTTATGCTGTAACTTTTACAGAATTTACCCGATTTTGATGAAATTTGACATTTAGGTAAAGTTTATGGTCGGAGTCATTAAAATAAACTGTTTAGAGGCAGAAATCGTCAAAATTCATTCACAATAAAATAATGAACTGATTTTGAAGAAAATTGACCCTTGAGTAAAGTTAAGCACTTTGGCATATGAAACATCGATTATTCATATAATGTATTGGGATTTAAAAGTCAATAGGATATTTTCATGTAAATGGTCACATGGATTTTATGACATAGCCTTAACAATTTTCTTCGGATTTTGTTGAGATTGGACACGCTGATCAATTTTGTACAGAGGGTGGCATTCAGGGAAGAGAAATAAACAAACATCACTCTCAATGAGTCGAGGTACACACAAAAGTTTGACTGGAATTTCAGGCGGTCCAGTATGTAGGAATATGTCGAAAGCGTTAAACAGGTAAAATCCCTACCGAACTAGACATAGCATCTTAACGAGTCATAGTTGGCACGGGAAACGTAGAAGATTTCAATCAAGGTCAGAGGTGGGCTTAACTTCAACACGGAAAACACGAGCAATGCCGAGTCCAACAGCTAGTGTATATATATATATATATATATATATATATATATATATATATTTATATATATTTATATATATATATACACACACACTTGTTTTCAAATTGTGCTATTAATATTTTTCAAGAATTCAAAAAAAAAATTGAATATTAACATGTATTTGTCCTTATAACATTTTGAATTAGATATTTATGAAAATAAGCATTTATATTCATCATAAATACCATTTTATGCTTTTAATAATATTCCTTCGTTTATAAATAGTTTTAATTCGGAATATAAATCACCAAATATTAAAAGTAATTTTCATTAATTTAATAGTTTATGTATTTTACTTTCCTTTCATGTTTGTGTTGATAGCATATTGAGGCAAGAGGCATTCGATTTAGAAAATGCTAAACATAAAGAACCCAAGCAATGCTTAAATGCATGAAACAAAAACTTAGATATTTTAATTGATAACTTATTCATCTTTCATGTGACTAAAATATTACGAATGTACATAAAAGTTTCTAATATTTTTCCCTCAGTATAATTACAGTTTATTGAATTATGCTAAATACTAGAGATATTTCTTTTGATCATGTAATCTAATTGTTTCGGGCATATTGTCTGTCTCTGAATGAATTAGGAGGACAATTGAAGATTGATTGAAACAACTATAATTGCGTTTTATGCCTTTTGTCATTATATATTAGAAGCGGATATTTCTATATCAAATGTTGTTAATTGTCGTTACTTTGTATGTAGTAAAGTACATTGCAGAATATAAATGATTTTTGTTCATAAGAAAAGACAATTGTAAGAATGGACCCAATCAAAAAACATGTGCAACGATCTTAAATGTTTGCCGGTACTTCTGTTTGTTCGGCAATTTCAACAATCTCAAAGCTATGCTTAGAAGACATCGTAATTGTCTTTACATGACAAGAATACCAACACAAATAAAGGAGGAACAGTGATGTATTCGGTATCACATCAGATTGGAGGATATTGATTCGTACTTTACAAAAAATTGAAGGTCACGATGATAAGAACTATCGATAATTGTTGAATGGTTTTTGGGGATGTACGAAATATGGTTTTCAAATATATGGAATATCACACCAATTAACATATTTCTATATGCCTACGTATGCTACAGGTGCAAAGATACTCGTTGACACCATAAAAACAAGCGAAGACGAGAATAATTTATTTTTAAAAAATCATTAATTTATTAAGAAATCAATTAACTTCTTAACATATTAGTATACTCTCTAAAGAACTCGAATTCACACAACTACAACGAAATGTAAGCCATTTCCTAATTAAGACTCACAGAAGAATTGTACGACAAGAAAGACTATGAATCGATGGTAAGATACAACAGCAACTACAACACACCAAATAGTAAGAACAAAACCGTCGACAATTTCAATTAATATATTTTGATTTACCCATAACAACACACGCACAAACAAAAAGACAAACTGAACTTCAGCTGAAATAAATGGGACGGTTGAAAAGTATTAAAAAAATTATAAAGAAATAACAGTTACAGAGGCCGTTAAAGGAAATGCAGTAGTCTTGAAGAATACAGAATATTATGAAAACTTTGGGTTGTCCATGTTAAAAGACTATGCATACTCTGAAAAGATCCAAAACAACAGTAAAAAAAAACAATGTGAAAACTAAGAATATTAATACACATATATCGATGACTCACCGACAAAGGGTACGATTGTATTAACAAATTCAGATGTAAACCTAGCCTCTTATATGACATACCAAATGTTAACGGAAGGGAAGTTATGAGTGGAGCATGCCAAGCCGCCACTCAATATCTCCTCACCAAATCTGAAATTGAGACGAATAACAACTGGTCCGACGTGTGAAGCCAAGTGTTTGAGTAATTTCTTAGATACCCTGCTAAAGCCATTCTTCAAGCATATCAGAAGTTTCATATGAGATGATTCAGATATATTACACCACCTCCCGAAAACACAGATGACATAGTAAACCATTATTAAAACGTCCCTCACGACTTAAATTCTAGTTGCATAATTATACACGTGAGTACCCCCATCGCATGAAAAATGAATTTATGATAGGACTAAAATTTATTCTAGAAAAAAACGATTTTATGCTCAATTATAAAGTTTTCCGACAAACCTCTGAGACAGCAATGGTGACGAAAACAGCCCCTTCCTATACGAATTTAGTTATGAGCTACATAGAGATTATGCTATACAAGCAATAGTAGGGATATATGGAACCATTTTCTATATACATTCAAGAAAATTAGAAAAGGTACCTCTACAATTGCTTCATTCTCTAGAATGATATAGAATAGCTAAAAGAATTTGAAGCAATCCGCAATGGAATTAATAAAAGTATTCCATTCGAAATGGGATATAACCATAACTAACTCCCTTTTTAGATATCTTTGTAAGGATAGTTAACAATGAAATAGAGACAGACATTTACTATAAAACTATGGGCTCCAAACAATATTTTGCATTCATTTCATACCATCAAAGGCACATCAGAATAAATTTCCTTCATAACCTACCCAAAAGATGTAAGCGACCAAGAACTAAAAGTTGCACTTCTTAACAGGAATTACCCAAGCCAAGAAATTAGGTATCCAGGGACTACGACAAATTAAACAAAGAAATAAATAGGAACTGAAGATCTTACTATACATTTACACCTACAATACCCAAACTAATGAGACCTACAACACAATATCCTAAAGCACAGTGATACTAAGAAAAGACCCCAAATTGAATCAAATTCTCCAAACATATATCATCATAAAGAGTAAAATACAACCCACATCAAAGAAAAAACACTAAAGAATGCCTGACATTGCACAATAACTGCAAAACGAACAGTAAATGTGCAGAAGACCCAATTATGGTAAGTGCCTTAACTGTTCGTTTTACGGTTATTGTGCGATGTCAGGCGTTCGTTAGTGTTTTTTCATTGAGTGGAATCTGAAAGCTTAATCTATGCAATAATACATTCAAGATGTGGAAGACATTACATTGATCAGACGGGAAACGCTTTGCAACAACGCATTATCCGACATAGATCTCAAAATACAGAAATGCAGTTACTACAGGCAAGTAACACTCATACTTTACGGTTTTACCTCTGTATAAATTTAGCGATAACATAATTCAACTGCAATGCTTCACCAAAGAAATATCCTTCATAAGCAAATTCCAACCACATTTAAATTCCTGAGACAGAGAAAGAGAAAAGACGATCACCAACACTACTGCAACCCCTGATAAAATATCCACAACGACTGCTACTAGTTAGAGGGTCAAGTACTATAGACACTAGCTACTATCGCTAAAGTCTTACCTATTGTTCCCTTCCCTAACAGCCGATCACTACTGCTACTAATTGCTAACCACTAACAATCAGAATGAAATGAAATACCAACACAATGATGCTTTTCTGAGAAAAACATCGTAACACCGATAAGTAATATTATGAAAGATTAATTTATTTTCATTTATTTCAATTTATTTTCTTTTTATTTGAGTATGACTAGATCGTCTTTTTAAAATGAACGAAGACAGTGGCAGCTTACCTTAAAAATATAAATTCTAGTTTGCTCTTTTTACTTTCATAAAGTTTTCAAAGCATTTCCTTTATATTTTTTCAATATAAATTATTTTTCGCCTAAAACCTCTTCAACTTATATATATATATATATATATATATATATATATATATATATATATATATATATATATATATATATATATATATATATATATATATATACATGTATGTATCTCTTCAATTTTTTAATTATTATAAAACTTCCACTTAGGAGGGAACCGGTTTCCAACAAAGATACAAGGGTCCGTTTTTGCGATCTTGGGATGTAGATAACAAAGACAAATTCACATTTGAAACTTGAGAAAAACCTTGTATATTTTTACTCTTCCACTCACAGATTGAACTTGTAATGTACGAATCAGCCTGGTGTTCCAATTATTATTGGTATGAATATGAATTCATAGTCTGGATATAGAAGCTGGAGGTTCCGAAGCAGTTGTCCATAGATATCTTCTTTTTCTTAAATTTTCAAAGAGATATTCATACCTGCAAGGCAGCTAACCTTTATGATGGTACATACCTTTGCCCCTCTGTACCAAACAACAATATCCGATCTGTTATGTTTATATTTGACAGAGGTTTTGATGGGAATATTCCACCAATATTCCTGCAGCTGATGTTTATGAGTGTATTCCATAACAGAGGGATTTTCTAAGTTTATTTCAGGACAATCTTTTTTTTTTCGGATAGCATTGTAAATTGTTTTAGCAACAACATCGTGTCGCATAGGAAGGTAGTACCGTGACGACATTTTTGGACAGCTGTTAAATCACATGCGTGATGTCTTCCACAGAAACATGACATCGCCTACACATGCGATTGCACCTTGGGATTACAAGAGCTTCACTGTCTCTCTTATTCATCAGGTACTTTGTGGCAGTCTCCTGTTCCTGGATTGCAAACGCATAGCCTTCAAAGTGTGATGTGATGTAGTATATATGTATGTATGTATGTATGTATGTATGTATGCATGTATGTATGCATGTAACAATTATAGTTTAACGGGCAGTTCTACAACTTGTGACTCTCACGCAGCATTTTCTCAGTTTTTCACTTCCATTCACTTACAATGACCCTTTTGAAGTTGTAGTGACGGAGAAAGAAGATAAAAGCATATCAGAAGCTGACAGATGGACATAGTAGCTTTATATGGATATTCCGTATTTCTCTCATGATACATTTAAAATCACTATCCTGCAATATATAATCGCCAATCACAAACTAGTTGTATATATTATCAGATTATACATACACGCACATATAATCACGCACACACACACACACACAATATATATATATATATATATATATATATATATATATATATATATATATATATATATATATATATATATATCAGTGTCTAACGGAATTAATGCAGTTACTGATGTTTATATTCAACCAATATGAAGATGAAAGACAAACACGACACCGGTGAAATTTGAACTTATACGATAAAACTACATATATTTAATGTTCTTCTACAACATTCTACCGTTACGCTCCAAGAACAACCTTTTCAGTTAATATATATTAATTACGAGAATCTTCTTTAGAAAATAACATATTTCACTTAATGTTTACATCTCCGATTATGTAGAAATAGTTGAGTTGGATAAGGTTCTATTGTAGCCGAATTTCATCGATTTAATGCAAAAGATCGGAGATCAAGAGGTCAAGAGTGATGAGAACTTGAGTCTTTATAATCACGCCAAGAATTTGACCTCTTCATTTTTGTTTTAAATGTTATATCATAAAATCTGCTCTGCTAGCAGAAGAATGTTTACTTTCCCAGACTGCTTCTTTTTATCAGCGCATATGAGATTATCAAAAGGTCGATAGTCGGGTTGACGGATGAGTGAGTGAACTGTGTTGGCTGTGATGGGTGAAAATGCTTAAACGAATATTGTTGCTTTCATGAAGACAGTTTTATCATCAGCATTAGCAATTTACTTTTCAATCCCCATCAATATTTAATCAACCTATCGATTTCGATGATAGAAAATGGAAATGGCGTATCGATCGTTTATCTATTCGAAGGTCAATAGCTACTTTGATTTCTTTGCTCTTACGTTATAGTTAGAACGGGGAATTTCGATAAGTTTGTTTGCTTGTTTGTTTGTTTGTTTTCAAATTTAATAACTTGGTTTACGCTGTTATCACTGCACATTGAATTATAGAACAATAAAACGGTCCAGTCTTATTTATCTTCTTTGCAGATTTTCCTTCAAG
Organism: Octopus bimaculoides; assembly: GCF_046866305.1. NCBI lineage: Eukaryota > Metazoa > Mollusca > Cephalopoda > Octopoda > Octopodidae > Octopus > Octopus bimaculoides. The sequence goes on along the minus strand of NC_142930.1, from coordinate 11,580,997 downwards.
GAAGAATGAAGCTGACCAATAATTTGGCAGGCACGTATCTCATTTAGAAAGATAATCGTTTATTGATGCTTCTATGTGTTATCATTAGTTTAAAATAAGTTATATACAGGTTCGTCCAACTAATCATGATATAGCTGATTATGAATATGATTTATAAGATATAAGTTTTGCGGTTACTGTAACTGTATTCTCCAGTTATCATTATGTTATACCAAAGACATCCCAGTTATGATATCTTTTTCAGACTACGTGTACCCACCACTACACTATGCAATGTATCGTTTTCCATTACCCACGGCGAGGTTTGATTTCTGGAATACTTTGCTGTTATTTCTAGTAGATCAAGCGACAACATGGAAACTCGCTCGCTGGTTTGTAATCAATGCTATACGAAAGAAAATAAGAAAGTAAAGCAAACTATAAACAGAGTATAATATTTTCCCTCGGGTTTCTATGTCAAAATGCCAGTGGCTACGTTGCTGAATTTTGTCTCCAAGTTGTGAAATTAATTACTTGTGATATTCTGAGATACTTTTCTTCGATTATAATCTACTCATTCATGTTCATCTTATGCATCGGTGATATAGATTGTTACTAAGTGATGTTATGTCAAAACAAAAACAAAACAAAATATATATTCATAATCCAAGCTTTTTTTATTGTTCGTTTCGTCTGGAGACTATGCGCATTCACAGACCTTCAGGGATCAGCGAGAATTCACATTAGAAAAATCTCTGCTTAAAATTTTGTAATTGAGACAAGTGCAGGAAAGACGAATACGCGGTAGGAATTACAGAAATGCAGCATTATGGAGTGTGTGATGGTTAATGCGATGCCTAGGTTGATGAGCATGCTATCGATGATGAGACAAACTGACGAGATGCCGGAGGAGATTTCCGCCCCGACATCCGAAACTCGGAGTTTTATTATGGCAACCGAATAATTGTCACATATTATTTTACAGATAAATTCCTCTATCTACATGATATCGAGGTCTCATTCATTCTTTTGTTGTCATACTATTACTATTAATGCTTTCAGGAATGCTTTCAGAAAGCATTTACGAGCACCTTGACAACCAAAATTTACTGCCAGAACAACTGAAAGGTTGCAGAGAGAAGGCTAGAGGAACGCATCATCTATTATACATATAAAAAGCAGTTCTAAATGAAGTAAAAGCTAGAAAAAATTCACAATAGCATGGATATATTATAAGAAAGTGAATAGTTTAATACATTCCGTATAGCAGACAATATAAGAGAATTAATGAGCTGTAGCATGAAGAAATGGCAAGTAGATCTCTACTCAAGTGATATACTCTTTGGAAAAGCTAATATCAAAAGAGGAATTTTCCAAGGGGACTCGTTGTCCCCTTTAATATTTGTCTTATGCTTGATATTAAGGGAGGTAAAGGCCGGGTATCAGTTTAGGAATAGTTGGGGGAAAATTAGCGATTTGCTCTACATGGCTGATCTGAAGCTTTTAGTAGAAATGAAAAAGAGATAGATTCCTTAATACAGACTGTAAGACACTTCAGCAAAGGGATAGGCATGGAATTTGCCATAAATAAGTGTGCAAATTAGTCATGAGAAGGATACAGGTAGTCAACAGTGAAGGCATCCAGTTACCAGAAGGCCAGACATTAAAATCATTGAAAGGAGGAGAGAGTTATAAGTATCTAGGAGTATTAGAATCTGACAGGGTACTAACCTCAGAAATGCAAAGAAAAATTGGGAAGTACACTAGAAGGGTGAGGAAGCTAATGAAGTGAAAGCTAAATGGTTCGAATCTAGGGACAGAAGAACTAGGAAGAAATTCAATAGGAATGGAGGACTGTAGCAAGAGGGCAGGGGTAGGAAGATTATACCTACATAGAAAGGAAGGCGGGAGGAGGTTAATATCAGCAGAAGACTGCGTGGAGTTAACTAGAGTAGTTATAGAATCCTATGTAGGTAATAGTGAAAAAAAGTTTATTAAAAGCTGCTAGAGTCACTGCAAGGCATAGGGAAACCAGAAACCCAAACGAAGTTAAAAACAAAAAGAAAGAACAGAAAATACCTGACTGGCAGGAGAATGTGTTGCATGGTAAATTCCCAAAGATAGTTACAGCAAATTGTAGTAGTGAGACATGGTTATGATTGCAGTAAGGAAAGCTGAAGAGAGAGACAGAAAGTTTCTTAGTAGCTGCACAAGATCAAGCATTAAGGATTAATTGGATAAACACCAAGATAGACAAAAACCAAGTAGAATTCCAATGTAGATTAGGCAAATCAAAAGAGGAAAGTGAGACTCACACAGTGAGTGAATATAGCATGCTGGCACAGAAAGAACACAAGAAAAGACATGACAATGTAGGGAGAGTAATCCACTGGGAGCTATGAAGAAAGCTAGAATTTGATCATACTGATAAATGGTATGAACATGAACTTAGTAAAGTACTAGAAAGTAAGAAATATAACATGTTGTGATAATTTAACATTCAGACTGATAGAGTAACAGAAGCCTGAAGGCCTGTTTTAGTAGCAATGGTAGATAACGAGAATAGAAATTGCCAGATAATTGACTTTACAGTCCCAAATGATGAATATATTCACATGAGATGTATAGAAAAATAGCAAATACCAGAACCTAGTTATTGAATTACAGAGACTATGTATAGTATAGGTAAAATGTATCCCAGTAGTTATAGGTGCATTGGGAACTATCCCTAAATATCTGAACAGGTGGATAGAGGAAATAGGCATAAGACCCAGTTTAGTACAGCTCCAGAAAACAGTGTTATTAGGGACAGCTACGATACTTAGGAGGGTTCTTGGCATCTAAGGTTACTTGTTGTAGCCCAATGTTAGGATCTTTTCTTTTCCAACAGCCTAATCTGTTGAGTGTATGGATATAGTAGTAGTAGTAGTAGTAGTAGTAGTAGTAATGATAATAATAATGATAATAATAATAATAATAATAATAATAATAATAATAATAATAATAATAATAATAATAATAATAATAATAATAACAACAGCAATAATATTAATAATAAAAACAATAACAACAACAACAAAAATAATAACACGAGCCAATCCCCTAATGCCACCCTAAAGTTTAACTTTTCCATAAATTGTACAGCATCATCTCTTTCCACAACTAACTCACATATGACAGATAGCTGCAACTACCGGCCTGGAACCGATTGCCCAGTGCAAGCCCATTGCAGAAGGTTTAATGGGATATATAAATGTATTGGCCACAACATATCACACACCTCTACTAGCTATTACAGCGGGTCTACTTTTGATTTTCAAAAGAGATATTCTGCACATCTAAACTCATTTAAATATGAGGAGCATAGCAAATCTACGTCCCGACCCAACCACATACAACATCTGATAGATAAGAAAATACCATATAGGATATCCTGGGCCATAATAAATTCTGGAGTCCCATACCAAGGCCAACGCTGTATGTGTGTACTCTGCCTGAAAGAAGCCCTCCAAATACTAGTTCATAATTCACCACAATTACTCAATAAACAACACGCAGTGTTCTCTACTTGTAAATATAAATTCTATCGCACCTTTAGATTCTTCCATAGGTCCAAGTGCAAGCAAAATCAACACACATAACTCTTGCCTATATGCATCCACGGTCGTTACAATGTACGTATGCATTTTCGTTTCTTTTCTATCAACATAAGTAACTAAGAAACTAGCTAGCTGCAATAATCTTTAATTAATTATTTTTAATTATTAATTCTTTAATTTTTATCGTTTATCCATTTAATTGTATTTTTATCCTATATATACTTCCTTAAGCTAGGCATCTATTTTTAGCTGTCCCTACTGACCACTGAACTAAATTTTCTTTCTGACCACACCGAACCTAGAATTCATCTATTTAATTAATAGAATGAATGAGAGCGAAAGTAAAATAAAAATTTTAAAAATTAAAAATATGAATAAAGATAAGATGCCAGTATTATTCTTCGTAAAGGCCGGTTCCGGGTGAGAAGTCAGGCATTAAAGTTTTGATAAAGTGGAGGAGGAAGGTATTTATGTCTATTAATTAGACATAAATATCTTCGTCCACTTTACAAAAGCCTTAATGCTTGACCTCTCACCCGGAACCGACCCTTACGAAGAATAATACTAGCATCTTATCTTTATTTTCTTTTTTTTTTTTTGTTTCATTTTACTTTCGGTCTCATTCGTTCTTTCCCACACCTATCCCATTTCTTTCTTTTCTCTCTTTCTTCTCTCTCTTTTATCCACTCACTCACAACCCATATCAGTCTATCATGGTGTCTGACTTTCTCACTCTATATACCCACGTGATCCATTTTCATACTACTTGATCACTTAATTCTATTCCTTCAGCATGAAAGCAACATTCAACGTACTGCCAAAATACTGCCTGGATTTACCTGGGATTATTTATATCTAAGAGCCTATACGTTTACGGAAGCACGGACCAATCTCCATACTCTCAGGAAGAAAACGAGCAGTGAACTTTATTCTCCTGTCTGTATTCTTCTATCTACTGTTTTTCTCTTTATACTTGTATCTATTCCTTATAAACTGTGAATTTCCCTGATCTTTCATACATACTCATCTTGCCTCTGTTGACGGAATACACAGTATACGGACATGCTAGCCTATCACTTAGGATATCCCAGAAACAGCTATAAGACTTCAAATTCACCTTATCATAATTAAATATTCTAAATGACTTGAGATACCTGTCTTTCCTTGGTTTTTGTTGTCCTTTTTCTTCTAATATAATATTTTACCTGCTAACTCGGAAGCCTAGTACAGATTCTTAGCTCCAGCCTCAGCCGTGAACTTGGGATCTAACGGATGACAAATTATAGCACTTACTCAGCGTACCTATTCGCTTAGATCACCAGTAAACTAAACGCCTCATTTTCTTTGCATATATGTGTGTGTGTATGTATGTGTGTGTGTGCGTGTGTGTGTGTGTGTGCGTGCGCGTGCGTGTGTATCCTATATGTATTCACACCTTTAGTCAAGTTTAGTTCACGACTAACTTTCATATATATATATATATATATATATATGTATATATATATAAAATATATGAGTATATGCATATATATGTACATGTATGTATATACGTTCATCTACATGTACATATAGATACATAACTGGGTACATGACGTGGCAAAAGAACAAGGACAAAATGGTAAACAAGGTGCAACAAACAAGCAGGCCACATAGAAACATCCCCTTCATCAGCTGCCACCATTAAAACTCCGGCGTTTCGAAGAATTAAAGCAGTACGAATCGTTAAAATAGTTCTTCCCACGAACACAAATTAAATTGTTTTCTTGAAGGGTAGTGGCGGACCGAAAACAAGACAGGAAAACGAAACGGTGAAATAAACAAACAAAAAGGCTGTACAGACAGACGTGAAGTGTGTATGTCTTGAACGCTGTGAAGCACGTACAGGAAGGGCAAAGAAGTACGTGCGAGCCTGGTGATTCCAAGAACAAAAAGGAATAGCAGCCGGACACACGTGACCAAGGCTGTATGAAGAGAAAGAGTAGCAGAGGGAAAAGGAGGGGAGGAAGTAGAATAAAAGTGAGCAACGAGAGGTAGAGAGAGAGAGATAGTAGTAGTAACGGTGAGAGGCGAAGGACGAGTAACAAGAGAGAGAGAGAGAAGTAGTGACAGGTAGAGGCGAAGAACAGTAGAGGGAAGAATGAGAGGGGGAGATGTGTGTTTGTATGTATATGTGTATGTGTATGTGTATATATATATGTGTGTGCGTGTATGCGTATGTATGTATGTGTGTGCGTGTACGCAATCTCACTCTAACACACTTGTGTTAGTCAGATTCGCACCATACGCACACGAAACACATCATCGAAACATCAAACGCAGCGAAACACTTTTTTTTTCTTCGGGCATCAGTTTTTATCGTTTTATTGATTTATATAAGGGTGAGAGTTCGGTTTTGACAGTGTGAAGCTAATTTATTGGTCCCCAAGTTACGCTACAAATTTGCCACGGGTCGGGGAACAACAGTCCACTTCTATTTTTGTTTCTTATTACCAGAAGACCTTTTCCAACCCGCCCATCATCTGACAAATGGAGGTGTGAGGGTCGTGAATGGGGCGATAGCAGGCTGTCAGCTAATAGCATATATATATATATATATATATATATATATATATATATATAATAACGAATAGTGTATACATTTTTTTAATAATCTATTACCATTGTTTCAAATGAACTGCTATGGTTGCCATTCGTTTTAACATTCAAAGAGAGAAATTGAACTTATTGTCATGAAATTGACTCCCTTGTAACCTTTATAAACCCGATAACTCAATACTTCTCCCATAGCCATATATACATACAGATAGAGAGATATACTTACACATACACACTCACAAATACATACATACGTACGTACGTTTATACGTACATAAATACATACATACATGTGTTTATATATATATATATATATATATATATATATATATATATATATATATATATACATATATATATATATATATATATATATATATATATATATATATATATATATATATATATATATATATATATATATATATATATATATATATATATATATATATATATATATATATATATATATATATATATATATATATATATATATATATATATATATATATATATATATATATATATATTGCTGAATAGAAATCTGTATGCGCACAGATTTATCATAATCTCATGTAGTCTACTGTACGCAAATGTGAAACAGAATCAAATAAATGACGTTGTTGCTCAGACACAAAAATGCACAGGCAATTTATTACGCTTTTGGTTTGTTTTTCTTTGCAATTTTTTTTATTTGGTTTTTAAATATATTGATCTGATTTAAACAGAAAATCAAATTTTGAAATGTTAACATGTGAATAACAAATCTAGAACGCATTCATTCAAAGCATTCGGGATTAAAATTTAGAAGACAAGAGAAACAAAACTAAGTAGAGGGATGCATTTACGCTAGCACTGTATACTGTATGTAGTTCTTCGATTGTGTCCACCATTAATTCCGTCTATGTGAAGCGATTTATTTGCTTCAGGTATATGACACGTTTCACCTGCAAACGACTTATGCCTATTGTGACATTGAAAAATGTAATACTTATTTATTGCATTAGAGTCTACGCAATTTAGATAGTGCTAAGGGTAGAGACGGACTATATGTAATCTGAACCTTTCCTTCCCCCCCCCCATATTTATTAATTTTTTTTTACGGAATCCCACGTTTTAGGCTATGGAGATTCCGATTCTGAAAAAAAATTGTTTGAAAAATTTCAATCCCCCCCCCCCACCAAGCAGGCTATTTACATGCTAGAAATAACAGCCAAATCTCACAAAACTAGTGTTAGGGTTAGGTTTAGTGTTAGGGTTAGGGTTAGGGTCAGGCTTAGGGTTAGGGTTAGGGTCAGGGTTACGGTCAGGGTTAGGGTTAGGGTTAGGGTTTGAGTTAGGGTTAGGTTTACCCTGTGGATCTATATAAAAACCGGGGGGGGGGGGGGGATCGAAATTTTGGAATTGAGATTTTTGAAAAATTTTTTTCAGAATCAGAATCTCCATAGCCTAAAACGTGGGATTCCGTAAAAAAAAAATAAGGAGGGAAAGGTTCAGATTACATATAGTCCGTCTGGACCGTGTTAAGAATGATTTCTAACAAAACTTAAATGTGAAAAAAGTCGATAAAAATTACATCAATATTCAACTTGAGCAAAGTCGACCAAAGTAGAATTTCACCTTGCAACCAAAATGTACTATTTTGCCAATTCAGGCAATTTACTATCTAATGGTCAAGTCACAGGCAGGCAGACAGACAGATAGATATATAAACAAAAAACAATTGGAACAAGAACGTAAAAGGTGACAACAAAACATTCGGACAGTTAGACGATACAAAAAAAAAAAGGACAAGAAAAAACAAGGACGGGTCATTCACTCAAGTACCAAATCGTCTTTGCAGTTTCATTTCTACTCTAAATACAAGGCCCGAAATTTTTGTGGGAGAGGCTAGTCGATTAGATCGACCCAGTACGCAACTGGTACTTAATTTATCGACCCCGAAAGGATAAAAGGCAATGTCGACCTCGGCGGAATTTGAACTCAGAACACGAAGACAGGCGAATTACCGCTAAGCATATTGCCTGGCGTGCTAACGTTTCCGCCAGCTCGCCGTCTTGCTTATGTATATATTGGTTTAGTAATAGAGA
>NC_142930.1:11555234-11565234 GCF_046866305.1 Octopus bimaculoides | reverse complement strand
ATCTATCAGGCTAGCGATATAAATATTGAAAATGTATAACTCTATTTTTTATAGTTTTTGATAGTTTTTATTAGACGTAACAATATTTTTGCTTAGATTTATATATGCATACACACACACACCCACACAAATATATAGGTGCACTCACATACACACACACACACACACACACACACACACACACACACTCACACATACACACATGTATATATATATGAGGACTTGCAAAGATACATATATGCGTAGGTTCGTGCAGACATTCATAGATACGTACGTACATACATACATACATTTGTATGTATGTGTGTACGTGTGTGTATGCGTGTGCGTATGTGAGAGAAAATTTGTGCATATGAATTTTCATATGTCATAGTTGCTGTCAAATTTAGCAATCTAATTAAACTTTCCAGCTGTTTGCCAATCTGATAATTAATGTTATTATGTTGGAATAAATTGCAGAAACCGAAATTCAAGAGATCAACTTGCTGATATGAATTGTTATAAGACTAGGTTCGAAAACTCATGATGATGATAATGATGATGATGATGATGATGATGATGATGATGATGATGATGATGATGACAACGACGACGACGACGACGAGGACAACGACGACGAAGACGACGACGACGACAATGATGATGATGATGATGATGATGATGATGATGATGATGATGATGACGACGACGACGACGATAATGACGATTTTAATGATGATGGTGACGAGGAGGATCATCATCATCATCATCATCATCATCAAATGCATTGCCGTGATAATTATCCTTATCATTTTCTTCTGCTTCCTCTTTTTCTCAGAAGAAGAGATTCAAAAAAGAAAGGAGGGAATGGATGGGGGAAACAAGTCCAAAAATATATGTTAATTAGTTAGGCTCTGCGTCATTCTGTCATGAAGTTGAAACCAAACCAAATCCATAAACATGTGTTCGATTTCCTGTTTGTAACAACGTTTGGAAAACTGAATTTCAAACCAATGCTATGAATTTCTGATGTTCATTATCCATTGTCACCCGATGCCGTTTCAGTATTTCGATATTAGCCCGAGTATTCCTAATCTCTGCCTATCCGTTTCTCTTTTCTCAGTATGGTAGTGAGAGACTGTGTACTGCGATATTTTCAACTGGGTGAAAATATTCCACAAGATTTAATCATTATTGACGCAGGTGTGACCGTATTATAAGTTGCTTACTTTCCAACTACATGATCCCAGTTTCAGTCCCACTGCATCGTACCTTGGGCAAGTGTCTTCTACTATAGCTTCGGGCTGATCAAAGCCTTTTGATAGTATATGATGAACGGAAACGTCCGCCGTATATGAAGTAACTTTGACGAAAGTAGCATTAATTTTCTAGGTCGTTCAACTTTGTTCAATGGCTCAGTGGGCCGATTGAATGAACCATTCAATAACGAATCTATAACGATTACTTGAACAGCTGTAAGTCAAATTTACTATAATAAAGAAAAATATGTAATGATTATCATTTGTGCCCATTCTCCCTCTACATAGAAAATAACTGGAAGAGATACCTGGATGACTTTCATACTTTGGCATGAAAGTATAGAGAGACTTAAAGCATTGCAAGCACTTATAAATGGACTTGATGTAACCAGTCAATTCACGATGGCAAATAGCCATCAACAACTTCCCTTCCTCGACATCCTCATTAAGAAATCTAACAACGTAATAAAAACAGATATATACTATAAGCCCACGGACTCCAAGCAATATCTACCGTTCAACTCATGCCACCCCAGACACACCAGAATGAATATCCCCTTCGACCTAGAAAAAAGGATATGTACTATAGTTTCTAATGCAAGCACCAGGGACACACGACTACATGGACTAAAGGATACACTCATCACCAGGAACTACCCACCTTCACTAACTGACATATGCTTTCAAGGTGCCCTACAACTCATGATCCACGAACTCAGACATCCCAAATTAAAGAAGGATTTACAATCAAAGCTTGTGATGCCTATAGCTGAGTCCACTCTGCTGCAAGCATTCGTCTGAGGTATCTCCTTCGACAATAACCCATAAGTAGCAGTTTTTTCATCCCTTTGCCCCTCGTATCTCCACGATGCCCTGAAAAAGTTATTGATCTTGACCTTCATCCTCTGACTAAGCAATAAAAGCAAAATGGTATTTGTTCAGCAAACTGAAATCAGAATATCGTGAAGCACATTCTACCGCTGTTGAAGAGAAATAAGCTGTTTCAATTCATTTCATTTCAGGTACACTGCTAAAGCTCCTGGGAAGATATAAAGATCAGAACATTCTCATTTTCCAGTTAATATACAAACTTTATAACAGATGTTAGAAATCAATATCAAACAAAGAAGATAATCGTTAGAAAGTTATGAAAAACGAATAAATCACATGAACAGGAATTCAATCTAAAGTGTTTGCAACAAACCCACCAAAGCGAATATACATGGAATTTACTGATGAAACAAAGCAATGGTGGCTTGTCGTGTCTTGTGGTTGTTCATACTTCCATCTGTTAGACGCAAACTATGTTTGGTGTTGATAAATTGAACAAAAATAGGAATTACTTAAGTCTTGTCAAGAAAAACCAGAAAAGAAAATAATGATATATAAATGGTTATTTATATGCAGAGAATGAGATTGATAGGTTGCTTATTTGCTTAGTTACTGAGTTTACTGGATAGCTCGCTTGCCAGCATGACTGGTTGGTGAGATGGCATGTCCACATACAACCGCAGATAGACGATCTATCAGTATGCAAACGAGGAAAACAAAGTTTACAGGAAAGAAGAAACAAGCGGAGAAATACAGCAAAATCAAAAACAAAACAGCAAAGCTGCATAATATTTAAAAGGTGTTATGCTAGACATATCAATAAAAGCTGTGAGTAAACATGGGAAGATGAAAGAGAATGCATACACACGGACATATAGATATGTATTTATACATATATATGCATATATATATACATAGATATGTGTATACAAACACACATACACATGTATATATACATATATGTGCACACTCATGAATATGCATGTAAATCTAAACCATCACAAACATACACAATAAACTAGTGCGTGTGAGCAAGTGCCTATATAGGTATACACACACATGCATACAAGCGCGCACACACTAATACACACGCACATACACACGCACACACACACACACACACAGACATATATATATATATGAGGGAGAGAGAAAGAGAGAGATGTATTAGTAAATATATAAATACATAAATACATACATACTTCTATATCATCTGCGTACCTTTGTGTTTAGGCATGCATATGTAATCCTCCGTCGGTGTTTGAGGCTATATATATCGAACAGGCAATGACAAGTGAATGAATCTAATATACAGTCAGTTTGAAAATAGATAGATCAAAAATAGAATTACCATAATAGTAAACATGGTTTAGGGTTTAAGAAAACATGTTGATCTATAGACAGAAACGGTAACTTGTATAATATTAGCTGACAAAACAATCTCGACGTATATTATGTTCAGAATCTTCTGTACGAAAAAGAAAAACGTTGATAAATGCTCCATCGCCACGTTTTGCTTACTTCAAATAAAGAAAAGAAAACGAAAAATTAAAAAAAAAGGAAAAGAAATAATTACGGACAAAATGAGAGTAGAGAATATAAGAAAATAGGCAATACTGGACAAATTTCAGATATGTAATAGTTTTGTGGACTTGTAAATTGCATTTTTTTCTTGGTGTAGTAAAGAACAGAAATAGATGAGTTACGCTGGTAACCTATATCTGTATTCGAATACATCTCATCAGCCATGTACTACAGAAGTGCTTTTCTTGGACTATATTTTGCCCTTCTCTCCGAATATTTGCTCCCTCCTCTTTCTCACGGAGAGCTATGCTCGAAACATCACACACACCCACTTGTTTCCATCTTATACTAAGTATCAAACTGTGTACGTCCTTCGGACTTATGCCGTTTTTGTTTTTATTTTTATCTTCGATTTGCCTTTACATACCATACATACATACATACGTACGTACATACATACATACATACATACATACATACATACATACATACATACATACAAAGAAGAACACAAGTAGGGTTTGAATTTCCTGCCGCTGTTTCGGTAGAACTTTATTGATGTATTCATACATTACATCATAGCATATATCCATCTTCAGGTTGATGCGCCTAGATTCTAATGGATCCTATAACTAATTCGTGTGCCTCTGTGTGTGTGTGTGTGTGTGTGTGTGTATTGCATCTCTTCCAACGTAATATATTGCATCCAACGTACTCTTTGCGACCCTTTATATACTGAACAATCGGGCTGTCGGCTAGCCAACCGATTTACTGAACATCTACGAGATATCTGTTGCCCGTCATTTTATATATTTCTCCAGCATTTGCTATTTTACACTCGTTCTGGTCTAACGACTCCCTATGTTTGTTTTCGTTCGGTTTCCTTGTATGTCTCCAGTGTCCTGCTTTTGTTCCCAACATTGACCCTTCATAAATCTCAAATTTTATTTTGATACTTATGGGAGCAGCTGTCTTCGAAGACTCATATTGGCGTTAAATGCTCGAAATGAGTAGATAGAAAGCCGACAACTGTTACTTGTCTTGTTTCCCATTTGTATCTCACGTTGTTTGCGTATTGAACTCATTTTTTTCGTATTTCATGTGTTGTTTACTGTTGGTGATGTCTTGTACCCATATATGCATATATGTATATGCATATATATGCATATATATATATATATATATATATATATATATATATATATATATATATATATATATATATATATATAAACAAAAGTAAATGAGTATATGCATATATACGTACAGGTATGTGCATACCGACATCCACCTGTATGTATAGGTGCATATCTGGGTACAGGACATTGCAAACAAACGTAGACGAGAACACACGAGCCACATAGAGAACATTCTACTTCATCAGCTACCCACGTTTTAACACCGGCGTTTCGACGAGCTTCGGGCAGGACGCAACGTTAAAACGGCTCGTCCCATGGATCGCAGATTAAATCTGTATACGCAAATTAAATCTAGCCATGGAGGAATGTAGTGGCGGACAAAAAACAAGACAGGAAAACAAACAGAAGGCTTTACGGCCAGACGAGAAAAATTATGTGTGTATGAACGTGATGAGGCACGGAACCGAGAGAGACAAAGTGGTGGCGTGTGTTACTTGGCGAAAGCCAAGGAAGGAAAGGATTATTGACCGGAAGCATGTGACCATGCCGGTGTAAAGGGAAGAGAGAGAGTGGTAGAGGGAGAAAGAGAGGGAGGAAGTAGAAGAATGGTGAGCAACGAGAGAAAAAGAGGAAATACGAGGGGGAAAAAAGAGATACGTAGTAGTAACAGAGGAAGAACAAGAGGGGTAAGGCGAGATACGTAGTAGTACAGAGGAAGAACAAGAGGGGTAAGGCGAGATACGTAGTAGTCCAGAGGAAGAACGAGGGGGGGCGGAGAAAGGAAAGAGAAAGAGATAGAGTAGCGTCGGAGGATAAGTTTACGAACTACTTACAATTTTTGTGAGACGCTGCGTTCAATCATGTAAAAACAAAAGTAAATGAGTATATGCATATATACGTACAGGTATGTGCATACCGACATCCACCTGTATGTATAGGTGCATATCTGGGTACAGGACATTGCAAACAAACGTAGACGAGAACACACGAGCCACATAGAGAACATTCTACTTCATCAGCTACCCACGTTTTAACACCGGCGTTTCGACGAGCTTCGGGCAGGACGCAACGTTAAAACGGCTCGTCCCATGGATCGCAGATTAAATCTGTATACGCAAATTAAATCTAGCCATGGAGGAATGTAGTGGCGGACAAAAAACAAGACAGGAAAACAAACAGAAGGCTTTCCGGCCAGACGAGAAAAATTATGTGTGTATGAACGCGATGAGGCACGGAACCGAGAGAGACAAAGTGGTGGCGTGTGTTACTTGGCGAAAGCCAAGGAAGGAAAGGATTATTGACCGGAAGCATGTGACCATGCCGGTGTAAAGGGAAGAGAGAGAGTGGTAGAGGGAGAAAGAGAGGGAGGAAGTAGAAGAATGGTGAGCAACGAGAGAAAAAGAGGAAATACGAGGGGGAAAAAAGAGATACGTAGTAGTAACAGAGGAAGAACAAGAGGGGTAAGGCGAGATACGTAGTAGTACAGAGGAAGAACAAGAGGGGTAAGGCGAGATACGTAGTAGTCCAGAGGAAGAACGAGGGGGGGGGGAGAAAGGAAAGAGAAAGAGATAGAGTAGCGTCGGAGGATAAGTTTACGAACTACTTACAATTTTTGTGAGACGCTGCGTTCAATCATGTAAAAACAAAAGTAAATGAGTATATGCATATATACGTACAGGTATGTGCATACCGACATCCACCTGTATGTATAGGTGCATATCTGGGTACAGGACATTGCAAACAAACGTAGACGAGAACACACGAGCCACATAGAGAACATTCTACTTCATCAGCTACCCACGTTTTAACACCGGCGTTTCGACGAGCTTCGGGCAGGACGCAACGTTAAAACGGCTCGTCCCATGGATCGCAGATTAAATCTGTATACGCAAATTAAATCTAGCCATGGAGGAATGTAGTGGCGGACAAAAAACAAGACAGGAAAACAAACAGAAGGCTTTACGGCCAGACGAGAAAAATTATGTGTGTATGAACGCGATGAGGCACGGAACCGAGAGAGACAAAGTGGTGGCGTGTGTTACTTGGCGAAAGCCAAGGAAGGAAAGGATTATTGACCGGAAGCATGTGACCATGCCGGTGTAAAGGGAAGAGAGAGAGTGGTAGAGGGAGAAAGAGAGGGAGGAAGTAGAAGAATGGTGAGCAACGAGAGAAAAAGAGGAAATACGAGGGGGAAAAAAGAGATACGTAGTAGTAACAGAGGAAGAACAAGAGGGGTAAGGCGAGATACGTAGTAGTACAGAGGAAGAACAAGAGGGGTAAGGCGAGATACGTAGTAGTCCAGAGGAAGAACGAGGGGGGGGGGGAGAAAGGAAAGAGAAAGAGATAGAGTAGCGTCGGAGGATAAGTTTACGAACTACTTACAATTTTTGTGAGACGCTGCGTTCAATCATGTAAAAACAAAAGTAAATGAGTATATGCATATATACGTACAGGTATGTGCATACCGACATCCACCTGTATGTATAGGTGCATATCTGGGTACAGGACATTGCAAACAAACGTAGACGAGAACACACGAGCCACATAGAGAACATTCTACTTCATCAGCTACCCACGTTTTAACACCGGCGTTTCGACGAGCTTCGGGCAGGACGCAACGTTAAAACGGCTCGTCCCATGGATCGCAGATTAAATCTGTATACGCAAATTAAATCTAGCCATGGAGGAATGTAGTGGCGGACAAAAAACAAGACAGGAAAACAAACAGAAGGCTTTACGGCCAGACGAGAAAAATTATGTGTGTATGAACGCGATGAGGCACGGAACCGAGAGAGACAAAGTGGTGGCGTGTGTTACTTGGCGAAAGCCAAGGAAGGAAAGGATTATTGACCGGAAGCATGTGACCATGCCGGTGTAAAGGGAAGAGAGAGAGTGGTAGAGGGAGAAAGAGAGGGAGGAAGTAGAAGAATGGTGAGCAACGAGAGAAAAAGAGGAAATACGAGGGGGAAAAAAGAGATACGTAGTAGTAACAGAGGAAGAACAAGAGGGGTAAGGCGAGATACGTAGTAGTACAGAGGAAGAACAAGAGGGGTAAGGCGAGATACGTAGTAGTCCAGAGGAAGAACGAGGGGGGGCGGAGAAAGGAAAGAGAAAGAGATAGAGTAGCGTCGGAGGATAAGTTTACGAACTACTTACAATTTTTGTGAGACGCTGCGTTCAATCATGTAAAAACAAAAGTAAATGAGTATATGCATATATACGTACAGGTATGTGCATACCGACATCCACCTGTATGTATAGGTGCATATCTGGGTACAGGACATTGCAAACAAACGTAGACGAGAACACACGAGCCACATAGAGAACATTCTACTTCATCAGCTACCCACGTTTTAACACCGGCGTTTCGACGAGCTTCGGGCAGGACGCAACGTTAAAACGGCTCGTCCCATGGATCGCAGATTAAATCTGTATACGCAAATTAAATCTAGCCATGGAGGAATGTAGTGGCGGACAAAAAACAAGACAGGAAAACAAACAGAAGGCTTTACGGCCAGACGAGAAAAATTATGTGTGTATGAACGCGATGAGGCACGGAACCGAGAGAGACAAAGTGGTGGCGTGTGTTACTTGGCGAAAGCCAAGGAAGGAAAGGATTATTGACCGGAAGCATGTGACCATGCCGGTGTAAAGGGAAGAGAGAGAGTGGTAGAGGGAGAAAGAGAGGGAGGAAGTAGAAGAATGGTGAGCAACGAGAGAAAAAGAGGAAATACGAGGGGGAAAAAAGAGATACGTAGTAGTAACAGAGGAAGAACAAGAGGGGTAAGGCGAGATACGTAGTAGTACAGAGGAAGAACAAGAGGGGTAAGGCGAGATACGTAGTAGTCCAGAGGAAGAACGAGGGGGGGGGAGAAAGGAAAGAGAAAGAGATAGAGTAGCGTCGGAGGATAAGTTTACGAACTACTTACAATTTTTGTGAGACGCTGCGTTCAATCATGTAAAAACAAAAGTAAATGAGTATATGCATATATACGTACAGGTATGTGCATACCGACATCCACCTGTATGTATAGGTGCATATCTGGGTACAGGACATTGCAAACAAACGTAGACGAGAACACACGAGCCACATAGAGAACATTCTACTTCATCAGCTACCCACGTTTTAACACCGGCGTTTCGACGAGCTTCGGGCAGGACGCAACGTTAAAACGGCTCGTCCCATGGATCGCAGATTAAATCTGTATACGCAAATTAAATCTAGCCATGGAGGAATGTAGTGGCGGACAAAAAACAAGACAGGAAAACAAACAGAAGGCTTTCCGGCCAGACGAGAAAAATTATGTGTGTATGAACGCGATGAGGCACGGAACCGAGAGAGACAAAGTGGTGGCGTGTGTTACTTGGCGAAAGCCAAGGAAGGAAAGGATTATTGACCGGAAGCATGTGACCATGCCGGTGTAAAGGGAAGAGAGAGAGTGGTAGAGGGAGAAAGAGAGGGAGGAAGTAGAAGAATGGTGAGCAACGAGAGAAAAAGAGGAAATACGAGGGGGAAAAAAGAGATACGTAGTAGTAACAGAGGAAGAACAAGAGGGGTAAGGCGAGATACGTAGTAGTACAGAGGAAGAACAAGAGGGGTAAGGCGAGATACGTAGTAGTCCAGAGGAAGAACGAGGGGGGGGGAGAAAGGAAAGAGAAAGAGATAGAGTAGCGTCGGAGGATAAGTTTACGAACTACTTACAATTTTTGTGAGACGCTGCGTTCAATCATGTAAAAACAAAAGTAAATGAGTATATGCATATATACGTACAGGTATGTGCATACCGACATCCACCTGTATGTATAGGTGCATATCTGGGTACAGGACATTGCAAACAAACGTAGACGAGAACACACGAGCCACATAGAGAACATTCTACTTCATCAGCTACCCACGTTTTAACACCGGCGTTTCGACGAGCTTCGGGCAGGACGCAACGTTAAAACGGCTCGTCCCATGGATCGCAGATTAAATCTGTATACGCAAATTAAATCTAGCCATGGAGGAATGTAGTGGCGGACAAAAAACAAGACAGGAAAACAAACAGAAGGCTTTACGGCCAGACGAGAAAAATTATGTGTGTATGAACGCGATGAGGCACGGAACCGAGAGAGACAAAGTGGTGGCGTGTGTTACTTGGCGAAAGCCAAGGAAGGAAAGGATTATTGACCGGAAGCATGTGACCATGCCGGTGTAAAGGGAAGAGAGAGAGTGGTAGAGGGAGAAAGAGAGGGAGGAAGTAGAAGAATGGTGAGCAACGAGAGAAA
>NC_142930.1:11505234-11550234 GCF_046866305.1 Octopus bimaculoides | reverse complement strand
TACAATTTTTCACCAACGTAATTGAAATTTGCAACTGGGGCATATCTTGTCAAGGAGGCTATGATAGGTTGTGTTTTTTTTTACTGATACTTTCTATAAATCCTAACAAAGTTGGGTACTGCTTCTATGTGATTTTTATATTTATATTACTTATATTTCAACCTTTCTTGGTTATGTGGATTTTTCATCATGCTATTACTATGTCGTGTTGCGCTGTTTCCCGGCTTTTCACGTCGAACTTAATCGGTACCACACTGAAATTCCCAGTCTCCCAGTAAATCTATCATCTTTTGTGCCATCTGTATAAGGTCTGAATCGATATACCGATATTCTTACTCTACTTCATTGGTGATTTACTTTGTGTCAAAATTCATGAGAATAATGAATAAAAATATAATGGAAGTAACACGACTGTCATGCTAAATTACTCATTTGTCTATGATACCTATTTCTATAAAGTTCTATACTCGACGACATCGCGTGGGCATGCCGACCTTGAATCTATTAAAAGCAAAAGGAATCAGCCACTATTTATGCCAAGAAACACCAAAGCATCACACACAACTAAACATGGACGGAATTCAGTTCGAAAACCCACAGTTATTCCAAATGATGGGCCTTTCTATCACCAAGGATCTCTTCTGACGAAGACACATTCTCAGCATAGTTAATACTGCATACCAAATACTAGCCCTTCTCTTCGGGGCCAGAAAATATTTCAACTCCCTAACAGCTGCTGACACTCTATTAGACTCAAGTGGCCTGCTGCTCCTACTTTTATTTAATGTGGGGCTACTACCATGCACAAACAACCTGTTCTGCATCAAGAGAAGAGTCACTTGACTAATTTGTATTCAATCCCATAGGAACATGTTCCAAGCTCCAGCCCTCAAGCGTGCTGTCTCCTGTCTCCGTTTTTTTTTTTTATATCACTACTATAATTGCCTCTGCTCTTCGAAGCTATGAATAATCGCCACCATTCGACAATCCCTCTCGTCATTCTGGATGCGTCCAACTCCAGCGTCACCACACTAACCTTTATACTCAATCCACTCTCCGCGAAGAACATTGGTCTTCTGGAATCTATGGAATTTTGCCCTTGCTCATGTCTATCTTGCAGGTACTGATCTACAATAGTTTAAATGAATTTTAAAAGCACTAAACAAACTAGTCGGAAGACCCAACAAGGATCATGGGAAATGTCCCTTTCTCTTGATTCAGCAAGTAAGGCTACATATAATATCTAGTTACAGTGACATAGCATGTCATCTTGTGTCATATAATGACCCAGCTCATAAAGTGTTTTTTCTGTTGAAAACATTCGAACAAAACCTTCGGTTTCCTCTCTGCTGGCGTTTTTCTTACTGACGTTATCCTACAGATATTTTGCCTGAACCTCAGCCATACAAATCTCACCAGTGTGAGAGAACCAATACAGCTCATGTGTATTGTTCAACGAATGTAAATCAGCCCAGGAAAGATTGAGTTACATTCATGGTAATATCTGAATGAAGAATCTGAAATAAAAAAGAAAGGACATTACACAGAATAATGAAAACATAACAATGATGTTGCCATCGTGTGCAAGCCAGCTGGGAAGAGTTTTATCAAAATCGATTCCCAGAAAACCGAGAAATCCTAAATTTCACTCCTAATCTATTAGCGTGGTTCTGGATATACATATGTATATGACAGATAGAGAGAGAGAGAGAGAGAGAGAGAGAGAGAGAGAGAGAGAGAGAGAGAGAGACAGACAGACAGACAGACAGAGACAGACAGACAGACAGACAGACAGACAGATAGATAGATAGATACATACATACATACATACATACATACATACATACATACATACATACATACATACATACATATATACATATGACCTTTTCAAATTTGTCTTCAAATTTCGCTAATGTCACCTTTGCTTTCCATCGTTCCGAAGTCGGTAAAATATAAAAAAAAAAAGCAATCAAGTACTGTGATAGATTTAATCGACTATACCCTCCCACAACAAAATGTGTGATCATGTATTGATTTTAAAATTAGATATTTAGTTATACGCCTTTAACGTTAAAAATTCAAGCCCTGCAGGGGTCAATTTCTCACCACCACCTTCTCTCTCCTCCCCCCCTCTCCCCTATCTCTTTCCCTCCTCTCGCACTCTTCTCCTCACTCTCCTCTTTTTCTTCGTCTTTCCTTTTTCTTTCCCCTCAGTCTCTCCTCTTCCATCTGCCCCCCCCCCCGTCTTTCTGTCTCTCTCTTTCTCTTCCTTTATCCAGTACACGAGAGCACATATATACATGCTACTATACACATTAGCACATGATAATTACAGAAACCACAGGTACGTAAATCCTGACATTTAATCATACAACCTAGGTTTTACCTCATTTATTTAAGCTGCACCTTAATCATCGTTCATTATTTTGCTATTTATATATTTTAAAGTCTTTGTTGGAGTGATTGAAATGATTATGTATTTACAGCCCTTTCTGTACTTGAACTCCTATTCATTTTGGTTGTAAATTAATATAGCGGTCGTATCCAAGATTTGTCTTAACACTGCACCAGGAATCTCTGTCTTCCATTAGCTTTGTAGGTCCTGAAATCTGTTTCATGTCTTTGTCAATAAATGCATTGAAGTGGTCATCGTCCTTTATTAAAGTGTTTAAGTCTCCAAAATATAATATTTTACATAGCTTATTGTTCGGCATAAAGCTTCCCATTGATCTTGTGCTCACACCATGAGACATCATGAGAAACCTGCGGAAAGTATCATCAAAGCGAACTTGAAGGTTCTTTTTCAACGTTCAGATTTCCGATCCATAGAGGAGGATACGATTTACACATGTCCTGAAGAAGACCAGGCTTGTTGACTGGTAACTTGTTATAGGCTATCCAGAATAATTGCATGAGTGTCAGAAAGTCTTGCTTTGTGTTAATAACATAATACTCAAGATATTTGAAATCTCCTTTAGTTATATGCGGGTGTAGAAACAAATTTGCAATTGGCTTTGCAGTATTCTGAAAGGAACAGTTAATATGGTACAGTGATTTTTAAGTCGCAAAGTAAGAAATTATTGTTGTGGGAGGACAGTCGAAAATATTGTCTCCAATACATGTTTGCAACATATATGATCGATCCAGAAAGAATGAAAGGCAAAGTTGACTTTTACAGAATCTTTTAAATTCGGAACATAAATAGTTATTACTAAACACAGCATGATGTATTTTTCTGGCATTCCGGTGATTCTGCTAATCTGCTACAAGATCATTCATTCCACAATAATTTCCTTTTTCTATTCCCCCACTCATGTTCCCCATCTCCCTCTTCATACCCCTCATCATCATCCTCAGCAAAATTGACAATCTGCTTTGTCAAAGAGAAAATAATTGAATCCTCTAGTATTGAGCAGCTAAAATTAGGGTGATGATGATGAGATGAAGAGAAATAAGAGAATATCAGTAAGAGCTGTTGACATTCACAAAACCCTTTCATTTCTAAAAAAAAGGGGTATAATCAATTTAATTGACTATGATATTGAACATTTCATTAGATCCGGAAGGATGACATTCTACATTAAATCTAATGGGATTTGAACTTTGAGCTAATAAAAAGATGCCGTTAGTAAATTCTACTAGATATCTATCCCGAATCTGTATTAGCCAAACAGGTGAAACTCGGTTTTTACTTTATTCGGTAACTATGTATCAATCGCAAATATTCTATGCGTTCTGCCGAAATGACTTTAGATGGATAAATGCATCATCGTGTCGTTGAGAATCTCCTTTCCTTCGCAGCTAAAGAATTTTGTATTCATCCCCATTGAGTGTCTTCTTATATAGACAGGGGTCGATCAAAAGCATGTGCGTAAAATCTAGTCGACTGAAATTGTGTGCATCCCCGTAGAAGTGATCGTTTTTTTTTTGTTTGCTTGTTTGTTTGTTTTTGCTGGTTAGACTTCAATATTTCCCCCGGTATAGCACCGTCGTCTACTTCTTGAGTGCTTTGAGCGAGGTTTAATCTATTGCAAGCATTTAGGGAGCAAGGATTTATGCGTCTTTCAAATCACAGAAAGGGGCATGGACGTTGCTCTTCCTCCTATGATTAAACCTTTAAAAGCAAAACGTATATCATGTTAGGAGGTGCAACTCAACATTTCAATACCAATGACATATAAAGTGATTATGCTACTTGTAGATTTGCGATAAGCTACTTCCGTAGTTTATTGAAGATGAGACTGGAATTTTTTTAAAGATCAAATAAGGGCAATTGTTATCGAATGTATTATCTCCAGCACTCAAAACGAAAAAGAAAATTATGATACGTTAAAACCGGCAATTTGCAAGGTGTACCAAGTTTCTATACTATCGCTTTCAGATTATTTGTTGAAGACAAACTATCACGCGAAACAATAATATAACAGGCTAAAATATATTATAATATTTAATATAGTTTTGTTCTTGTGGGTGCAAATGCTACGAGGTCAAATTTTGCCTTTCGTATTTGCGGTATTAATTCCATTAAATTACATCTTCCTTTTAGTCATGTAGCGTTATACCATTGAGGAAATCAATATTGAAGACTTGCAATATACTGGAGTAACAGATCCATATCGTGCTACAGTTTTATAGTACTTAGTTCCGAACTCTTGTGTTCTAAATTAGTACTCAGTCATTATCACAAGTTATGAATTAATACTTAGAGCTGAGGTCATATTGCTGGTTATGGACTAGTATTTTTGGTTTCAATATACTACAGATTATTTGCCTACCACCAGTGTAAGAAATCATTGTTATTATCCAAAATACATGATTCCTTTGATGTAACAGAAGGCATAGAACACTGGCTGGACAAAATGCCTCACGATATTTAGTTACCTCCTCTTATATCAAAAGTTCAAAACCCACGAGTGTTGACTAAGCCTTACATCCCCTCGAAATCCATACAATAAGCATCAGTCAAATTTAGGCTCAAATTAATAGCAATGTTAGATTATAAATCCGTGCATATTATCCATACCTCAAAGAAAGTAAGGGAGAGACAGAAATCACAATGTATTAGACTAACTGCTTTAGAGTATTTACTTTCATCGATAAAACACTTAACAGACATTCGCCAATGTTGATTCGATCAATATATAGCCTGTCTTTGCAAATATGTTGTCTTGTGATTATGTATGCAATCACTATTCTCCAGTATATGTAAACAATGCGCAAAGATAATTTCTTTAGTAATTATGGGAAAAAAAATCAATCAAAAGACTAGTAGGATCTTCAAAAAT
Source organism: Octopus bimaculoides (assembly GCF_046866305.1). Lineage (NCBI taxonomy): Eukaryota > Metazoa > Mollusca > Cephalopoda > Octopoda > Octopodidae > Octopus > Octopus bimaculoides. The sequence continues at coordinate 11,544,946 of NC_142930.1, read as the reverse complement.
TTGCTTTCTAATCTACTGATTTTCTTTAATTATTACCCTCGCTCACTCCTAGTGTCTGCATTACAAGTGGATAATTTATGTCAGAAGCTATGCATCAAATAAACTACGACAAAAGGCCAGAACTATTTACTCAGCTGTGTTTTATAACTACTTAATCTGCAAGAAACAACGTGCCTACTAAATTAGTGAAGTATTTTCACTGAAGATTGGTTGCTTCCTTTTCTTGATAAACTCATAAAAACTTTTCTCCTCGACTTATCAGAAGCTGCATTCTATCATGCAGTGGCGGATGTGCTACAAATCATTGATGCTTTTAATTTTTTTAAATACAGTAACATAAAAATCAAATGTTCTGGAATTCTTTTTGTCACTTCCCAAAATTTTATGGACGAGAGGTTAACGTTTGTTTTAAAGATTGCGAAGATTCCAGAATAACGGCACCAAATAATTAACTTCCCGTTTTCAGAGAGAGAGAGAGAGAGAGAGAGACATAGTGTGTGTGTGTATGTGTGTCTTTGTGTGTGTGTGTGTGTGTACTTTAATCGAAGTACACGCACGCATCACGGGTCGTAAATTTCTTACGTGGTAGTCGATGCCGCCCTACGATATTAGTGCTTATTCTTAATAGTATGAAGAATGTCTGTAAAATAGAATGGAACCAATTAGAAATTGAAACTGGTTGGAAGATTGTGTTTACCCAGATGTTACTCGTATGCAATCTAATTAATTACATACGATTTACAATGACCAATTTCTCTGAACCAAGTACGAAACAGCAACAGAAGATAAAAAATGAGATGTTGAGACTGTTATATTTTTCTAAGGGTATCAGTATCAAAAGAGATTCGAGTTCACCAGAGACTTGCAATATATTGTGTAAGATCTCAGCAGTTATTATAGCTTTATTATAATTTTTAACAGTTTACTCTTCCTGGTTTACATACGATAGAGATAACGAAAAGGGGGAGAAAAATTGAAAGCAAAGTTAAGAATGAATATCGGCTTGAATACAAACACACACACACACACACACACACACACACAAATATACACATATGCATGTATGTTAATATATATATATATATATATACGCACATACATACATACATACATACATACGTACGTACATACATAGAAAAATATCCTGTTGTTGGCAAGAAATCCTGAAATAAAACTGAATAATTGCATACATACATACATACATACATACATGCATACATATGTATATACATATGGAAACACAAATAGTGAGCGGTGTTCCACAGGGCACTGTCTTGGGACCACTGCTTTTCAAAGTGGCCCTCTCGGATATACCCTCAGCTGCCCGGATAGCCTCCCTTACTAGCTACGCAGACGATACGAATGTCTCGCAGATAATACAGAACCCCAGCGATGTTCCAAAGATCCCAACAATGCCATTGCGCTTCAGGACCAGTTACTGCAAAAGCCTGGGTTTCAGGGGCCTACCGCTTTTTAATATTCCCCCAAAGAGCCTGAGGAACCTGCACAAAGTAGATGTAGGCGTTTTTAAATCAAGGCTGGACCTCTTCCTGTCGAGAGTCCCAGATGAGCCTACCTCACGGCAAGAGGTGCAAATGAGAGTAGATATATCAAACTCCATTCTTCACCAAGTGCCACACATTGGAGGAGGCTCTCAGTAATAAGAGTGTAGCAAAACGGCGGTGCATCAGCATGGCCGCAGCTCTGAGCTGAAACTACAGAGAGAAAATACATACATACATACATACTTACGTACGTAAGTACATACATACATACATACATACATACATACATACATACATTTATACGTGTGTTTGAAAAGATAATCGAAAGCGCTCACACACACGAGAAAGAAACTTCCAAAACGGTCAGTGGCGTTCTGATAAAGAATTTACGACTATTTTAAAAGAATAATATTTTTTTAAAATCTAGATAACTTGTTTATACTTTACTCTTTACTCTTTTTAGTCTTTTACTTGTTTCAGTCATTTGACTGTGGCCATGGTGGAGCACCGCCTTTAGTCGAACAAATCGACCCCAGGACTTATTTTTTGTAAGCCTAGTACTTATTCTATCAGTCTCTTTTGCTGAACCGCTAAGTTACGGGGACATAAACACACCATCATGAGTTGTCAAGCGATGTTGGGGGGACAAACACAGGCACACAAACATATACACACACACACACACACACACACACACACACGCATATATATATATATATATATATATATATATATATATATATATATATATATAACGTGAGAGAGTTAGGGGTTGGGGGTACAACCCACTAAGGGATAGTATCTATCCAGTATACTGCTGGGAGGGTACCCAATTATTGCTACGCTAGTGCTATACTAGGTGCAATCAATGGGAGCGGGTAAAAGTGGAGGTTTTACCCAAAATTTGTGTAACAATTAGAAAATGGAGGATAATATGCTGAACCCAACTACTTGCAGACGGTGTATCCCGTTGAATTCATTAATTTAATTCATAGCAAAAGTGACAAAGGGAGGAAGAAAAGAAAAAGAAAGAAAGAACCAAAGCACAGGTGTCCATGGCAGACTATGTTATTTTGCCAACATGGTTTACATATAGAAGTACAAAGTACATAAGGAATTAGAGGATGAACAGAAGTTTAATCTTACATATATATATATATATACATATATACGACGGGCTTCTTTCAGTTTCCATCTACCAAATCTACTCACAAGGCTTTGGTCGGCCCGAGGCTATAGTAGAAGACACTTGCCCAAGGTGCCACGCAGTGGGACTGAACCCGGAACAATGTGGTTGATAAGCAAGCTACTTACCTCACAGCCACTCCTACGCCTTAGTAAAATTGTATCAAGCAATTTTCATAAAGCCTTTTAAATATTTATATATATATATATATATATATATATATTATTATTATTATTATTATTATTATTATTATTATTATTATTATTATTATTAAGGCGGCTATTCGCAATTTACAATCAAAAGGCACAAGTATAATCGTCGCTAAAACGACTTGACTAATGTTGGTGCTGACTTGCACCCTTAATCACATTAGTGACGATTATTATCTCATCATCATCATCGTCGTCGTTTAACGTCTGCTTTCCATGCTAGCATGGGTTGGACGATTTGACTGAGGACTGGTGAAACCAGATGGCTACACCAGGCTCCAATCTGATTTGGCAGAGTTTCTACAGCTGGATGCCCTTCCTAACGCCAATCACTCCAAGAGTGTAGTGGGTGCTTTAGCGTGCCACCGGCACGAAGGCCAGTCAGGCAGAACTGGCAACGGCCACGCTCAAAATGGTGTATTTTACGTGCCACCTGCACAGGAGCCAGGAAGGCGATGCTAGGCACAGGTGCCATTGACGGTTTCGCTTTCGCTTGCCCCAATAGGTCTTCGCAAGCCGAGTTTCGTTTCCATGAAGGAGATGACGTATATATATATATATATATATATATATATATATATATATATAGATATACATGGGTTAATTTTAAAATATGTCTTATCGCATTCTAGTATTTTGAAGCAGTCGCAGAGTTCTTAATGTTCGCCTGTATAAAATTCGTTCAGTGTTTATATATTGATCTAATAATCATTCAAGATATGCTTTCAATGTACATGAGAAACATACGTAACCTAAATGCTAGTATGACATAAACACTCCTTCTCGGACCATGAGATCTCAGGTTTCGTGCATACGAACATCTTCAGTGAATCAGAAAGGAATTAATGGGCTGGAAAATCTCCTTTATTTTTTCCTTCTTTTGTATTTGCAAGGTTCAAAAGTTTCAAAGCGTGTGATGTCACATTGAAATATTTCCCTGTTTAGCAAACGAATACAAGCGTTAATACTGAATAAATTGAACCACACTTAATCGACATGATTAAAAAGGTGAGATATCGTCACCACTCACGACGCATTTCTAAACATCCTGAACAAACACCTGACACCTTTCAAATAATCTAACGTACACATCTCTGCTCATAAAACAGAAAAAATTACATATGATATAATAACCGCTTTACACAAAAGGTTCCTTTCTACCAGTGTCAACACAATATATAAGGAAATTAATAATGCAGGAACTCGAAGGTACTTGCCACTTGTTAGCAATAGAAAATCACTTATCTAACGTGTATTATTTCTACCCGAAATCTCTGATAATTGTCTCGTTTTCTTTTCTCTAATATGTCTTTTACGTGTTGTGTGAATGATGTACAGGAGTTCTATGTTATTCCTAATATTTTGTCTTCTGTATGAAAGACACGTTTTTGTTAAGTATGATGCTTGGTTTCATTTTATGTTACCTGGTGACGTTAGAACGAGATACAGTGAATTCAGTACGTGTTATTTCTTTGAAGCCAGATTTTTAATGTGATGGATGTAGTGTTGATGATGTTGTACATCTCCCGCTGAAAAATGGTTCACCTCTTTGCTGAAATCTGAAACTGATGCAGGAACAAGAAGAAGAATTCAGTAATCATCTGTTTCTACAGTAGAAAAGAGCACAAACATTTTCGAAGATCTTCACAGGAGACCAGATGCTTAAACTTCCCTATTTAATAAACTTTTGACGAACCGCTAGTTTACGGATCACGAAGAATTCAACTCCCCTTAGCAAGCGGTGTAGGAATAAACACAAAGACACACGCGCACGCACGCACGCACATACATACATACATACATACATACATACATACTTACATACATACATATATAAGATAGTGTACATTTAAACACCAGAGGAAACTGCCTTCAACAGGCAGTTTTTACACGCTGGAAGAAGTAGTCAAAACGACCAAAACAACATTTAAGAGCAATCTTACGTATACATACATATACACACACACATACACACACACTCTCTCTCTCTCTCTCTCTCTCTCTCTCTCTCATCCCTAGGGGTGGATGTTACTGTTGCTTTTAGCCCCAGGAGGACATCTCCTCCAGCTGGCTTATCGACACACGACTGTGTCCTGTTTGCCGACGAAGGGAAATAACCCTGAAATCCGGATCCGTTCGTGCTGCAGATCATGGTGAGAGGGATAACTTCCCTTGGCAAACAGGATACAGTCGTGTGTCGATAAGCCAGCTGGAGGAGATGTCCTCCTGGGGCTAAAAGCAACAGTAACATCCACCCCTAGGGGTCAGCCACACTTAAGTGGCAATATACTACACTTTATCGTGCAGTTACTGTTAATACTTCATTTAGAGAATTAACATTGCTTGTTTTCACCTTTTCGATATCAGTGAAGAATTTCACTGGAAAAGTAGATATAAGATTGCCAGGTTTTTGTCTCTCTCACCAGGGTCAGTAGCTATCGAACGCCGACGAAGGGAAATAGCCCTGAAATCCGGATCCGTTCGTGCTGCAGATCATGGTGAGAGGGATAACTTCCCTTGGCAAACAGGACACAGTCGTGTGTCAATAAGCCAGCTGGAGGAGATGTCCTCCTGGGGCTAAAAGCAACAGTAACATCCACCCCTAGGGGTCAGCCACACTTTAGTGGCAATATACTACAATTAAAACATACATTTCAAACATTTCAAAACGAGGAATCACATGGGATAAACACCGTAGCATCAACATTCCAAATAAAAAACCATGGAGAAAACTTCTTAGAAACAGAAAATTTGCGTTTTGGAAAATGATACAGAACCACAAGAAAAGAGGGATATATCAAAAATGGCTTAACTCGACACCCTTAATTATACCCCGCAAATTACAAATAAAAATCATTCAAGAAGAACCAGAAGCACAAAGGAAACTTCGAGAAAGAATGACACAAGCAAAATGAAGATGGAAACGGAACTACTGAAACTCAGGGCAGAAACAAATGAAGAAAAAGTAAAAACCATAGGCGAAGAAATCAAAAAGGAACTCAACAAACAAATACAAGGCCCCAACACAGAAACAATGCTAAAATTATGGAAAGAGGAGTGCGAAAAAGAGGAACTAAAATCCCTCCAACGATGGGAAAAGCGCGCTAACTGGTTTTCAACTTACGAAACCAACTTCAAAAACGAACACATCTCCAACAACCCCTTCTTAAAATCAAGAAAAAAAAACAAAACTTCAATCTATCATAACTGAACAACCACCAAGAAAACCGAACATACATTTTGAATGTACCTCATACTACATAAATGTACCACGAAACACCTACAAGGATACACCACGCACTTTAGGAACCACAATCTACATAACCCTAGCCACATAAATGCACCACGAAGCACCTACAGGGATACATCACTCAATTTTAGGACCCACAATCTACATAACCCTACTAAAACACACCAACGAAGCCTATACTCTAGGAACCCACCATGCAACCATAACAAACAACAAACACACTACAGAAGAAACAGCTACCAACATAACATACCTGAAACACTAAGACGGAACACGAGATTCAAAAACACACTACTAAATAGCACACCACTAACCCACTATAAATTTATAACAGGAGACAGATAAACAACACTATTAAACCCAACCACACCAACTATTTTCTAGACCCAGTACACAGAAACAGGGATACACGATAGCACCGGACGTGCCAGAGAAACCACAGGTAATTAAAATAGTGAATCTCTAATAAAGAACTTACACCCAATCAGATAAACATACTATCCAAAGGGCTAAAATTTACACAAACCCCACAACGACCAAATTACCATGAAATGAATGACGATATTTCTGAGTTTGTAGAAAATTAAGACTAGCCGAGGAATTTTATGACAAACACATCGACGACGATTCAATAGTTAGAAATAGCAGCAACTGCACCCTACAAAAGGAAAGAATAAAGCCCTCAAGGATTCACAGACAAGGAATATGATTACATAACCAACTTCAAAAGTAAACCAAGTTTATTCTACGGTATCCCCAAAATCCACAAAAGCAGAATAATAAGCGAGGCATGCAAAGAAGCTACAGACATAATCATCAAGTTGCCCTCACCTGGTAATCTGAAACTAAGACCAATAATAGCAGGTCCAGCATGCGAAACCCACCGCCTCAGCAACTTCATGGACACTCTACTGAAACCCTTCCTTAAACACATCAAGAGCTACATAAGGGATGACCTGGACATGCTCAACAACCTCCCAAAAACGGTCAATGAGAAAACACTGCTAGTATCCTTCGACGTAGTCAACCTGGATACAGGACGTTGCAAAAAACGTGGACAAAATGATAAACAGAGTACAGAAAGCACACAGGCCACATAGAGAACATTTCCTTCATCAGCTGTGGGAAGAGCCATTCTAACAATGCGTCCTGCCCTAATTCTTCGAAACGCTTAGTTTTAGAATGGTGGCAGCTGATGAAGGAAATGTTCTCTATGTGGCCTGTGTTTATTTGTATTACATGATCGAACGCACACGTCATCCTTGCAAGTAAGTTTCAACTTTATATATATATATATATATATATATATATATGAGTGTGTATCTCTGAGTATTCCAGTAGGCGTGTATTCGTCTGTCTTTATGCTTATTATTATCTCCCTTCTTTCCCCATTCTCTGCTGCTAACTATTCAATCCTTTATTTTCTCTCAACAAATACTTTTATCTCACTGTTCTCCGCACGCTCCTTCTATCCTTCCATATCTGTATCTAAAAATATCTGCCTTCGTTGAATTTATTTTTTATGTTTATTTTACTGCATGCCTATTTGTATGCCAAGTTTATCTCCATATCTTCTCGGTCTCCCTTTATCGCACCTTTCTTTAATAAACCATCATTACAATTTTTCGATCTTACACAATGTTTTCTGCTCTCTTCCGTTCCTAGATTATCAATCCTAAAATAATGTGCAATTACTTTTCAAAATTTGGTTCTCATTATGGAACAATCTAAATTAAGCAAAATCAATTTTCAATGTGTGATACATTACGTAAGTGATTGTGTTTGTGTGTGTGTATGCATATATACATACATACATACGTACATATATATATATATATATATATATATATATATATATATATATATATATATATATATATATATATGTGTGTGTGTATATATATATATATATGTGTGTGTGTGTGTATACATAGATATATATATATATATATATATATATATATACACACATTTATATATACATATATATATATACATATACATATACATATATAAATATATATACATATATAAATACATATATATATGTATGTAATAAATATAAATATATATATATATATATATACATATATATATATATATATACGCGTGTGAATGTGTACGTAGTATAAATATATATGTATATGCAAAATGTATATTTGCATATAAATGTGTATGCAAAAAATATATGTACATATATATATGTATGTGTGTATATATATGTAAATACGTATACATATATGTATGCTTGCATGTGTGTATATATATATATGTATGTATATATATATATATATGTGTGTGTGTGTGTGTGTGTGTGTGTGTACATTTATACAGATAGATAGATAGATAGATAGATAGATAGATAGATAGATAGATAGATAGATAGATAGATACAGTTTCCTGTGTATTGTTGTTTTTTTTCTTTGCTAAAATAAAGCTTAGTTTATCCCTTTCCTGAATATATACATCGAGCCGTGAGTCTAGAATATTAATGGAGCACGACGGAATCTTATTTCATTATTTTTGATATTTCATTGTACATTATTAGAGCAAATAATTACAATATGGTAGCGTCTATGTTTTGCTTACATTTATTTTGCTCTCCGTTTAGCTTTAGGTCAAAAGATAACTATGAAGATATAGCCTATCACAAGAAGTATTGTATACAAGGTGACACATTGAATACAATGGTTTGTAATAGTGCTAAATGGCCAGCAATTTTAAGATACTATCGACCCCAGTACTTAACTAGTACTAATTTTATATACCCCGAAATGAGAAAATGCAAATGAATCAAAAATTCAGGAAGTCGTAGGATATTTCTTCCAACGCTGTAACGAGTCTGCCAGCTTGAGATGCATATAAATGAAATATACTATCTGTGAATAGGGATTGCAGCAAATAACTCTGAACAGCAAAATAAATGAGATCAAACGCAGGCCGATGATGCATTGTTGCTTCTGTCAAAATTATTTATCTGAGGGGTGACCCTATGGTACCGCCCGACCTTTTAGGAATACTAGTGAAATATTTCTCAAACCAACCCGAAAAGTCTTTTAACGAGGGATCTCACATATAATAAGCGTTGTCCTAGGTTCCTTTAGAAATATGGTATATTCATAACCGGAATGTCTTCGATAGAATGTTTGCTCAGTAAGGGTTAACATAGAGCTAATATATTTGTGTGCGTGCATGTGTGTACGTATGTATGTATGTATGTATGTATGTATGTTTGTATGCATGTATGTATGTATATATGCATGTATGTTTGTTTGTATGTATGTATGTATGTATGTATGTATGTATGCATATCAGTAAACTACTGGACTGCATTATGTTATATTTCCATCGACTTGTTTTCATTTATTTATTTATCACAATACGTATCGTTTTTTTCTTTTATTCTGTTCGTATATTTGTCCATAATCCTACTTGGAAAAGACTTGTTCATTCCTTAGAAGATTAACTGAAGTACTTCAACAAAATGCATACGACAACAAAAATAATACAGAATATAGAAAATAAAAGAAGACGAGTAGAAGATGATAGATGACACAAGACACATGTTTATGGTGACCTCCTCGTGAGGAGCTTTCTATGCTGTGATTTATTGCTTCTTTGCTACTTAATTGCATTGGCTCCAATCACTTGTTTAAAGTGCTTTGTGAAGTAGAGTTATCTACCAAATATCAAGAGGAAGGTTTTTGAGTGTTTCTTTATAAACGAGAAATATATGCACACTTTCGTTTATATTCACAAAGAGACAGTCGCACACAAATACATACATACATGCATACACATACACACACACACACACACACACACACACACACACACACACGCATATATATATATATATATATATATATATATATATATATATATATATATATATACATATATATATGAGTGTGTGTGTGCGTGCGTGTTTGTGCGTGCGTGTGTGCGCGTGTGTGTGTGTGAACGTATTGTAAACGTATACGTTAATGTATCTATGTGCGTACCTCTTTACTGAAACACGTGTAATTACATAGACACACTTAAATGCAGGTATAAATACGTCATTAAACAAACACTAGCATGCTACAGTAAATAAAAGTGTACATATTAATTAATGTGTGAATAAATATGTGGAACAGGAATGAAAATACTGAAGCAATCCATCAACATTAAGGGGCAATGTTTCTATTAAGTAAATTGGGGAGCGAATACCAACCTACTATCCCTTTTTCTATACCTTTCCTCATCTATCATTATTTGTGCGCGTATCTAAACATGCATGTGTATGTGTGTATGTGCGTCTATGGCATGGAGGAGATTAGGATGGTAATGGATAAACAGTTCGCTTTGCAACAATTTTGTCCTAGGTTCGATCTCATGGTATAACTTTTTAGGCGAATATAATTTTACTTACATGGTACGGGTCAAACCGTACCATGCATGTAAATGCCCATCGGATGGGTTTTTACCGAATTCAAAAGATACAGATGTATCACACACTGTGACATACTGAGAAATATATTAAAGTTCTACGTCTGGGGAATTATCAGCCACTTATGTGTTAATTGAGGGACATGTAAATCGGTTGATAGAGCAATAGAATCCTCCTTGTCAAACGAAAATTCACCGCACGCACGCACACACGCACACACACGCACATTTTTCCATGTATGTATGCAGCACTGGATTAACCATTAAGTAAAATTAGCACGTACTTAGAGCATCAAGCGAAGGGGGCCACCACAGAAATGGTAAATGGTTTACAGTACAAAAGGGATCATTTAAACTTGCTAAAGTAATATTCGTTACTCCTTATCGCTATTAAGCATAGCAGCAGACGTGTTACGTAGAATTAATTTTGAAGGCCTGATAAAAAATTTGGCATAAAAAACGTAGGAGAAAACTTCGCAGAGAAGAAACAATATATATATATATATATATATGTATATATATATATATATATATATATATATATATATATAATATAGGATAAAATCTTTATAAGAATTTATCAAGTAGTCAGCGTGAAAAAACCCCATAAGGAAAAAGACCCATCGTTTTTTTCCATATGCCCTTATATAAATTATATATATTTATGGAAAAAAACGATGGGTTTTTTTCCTTATGGGGTTTTTTCACGCTGACTACTTGATAAATTCTTATAAAGATTTTATCCTATATTATATTATAAATAATTAGAATATATTCAGTGCTGAATATTATTCTGTAAAAGCACGTGTTACCTAGATGCAACTGGATAAAACCAGCATCTTTCACGAATATATAAGGATGAACAGAAGTCATCGTACTTTGTCGGGTACATCGTGGTATGTTGATTTTTGTTTATTTTTTATGTGTCTCGTCCATACGTGCACTGATGAATAAAAGACGCAGCTTACTACATTGCTGCATTAATTATGAAACCAGTGGTTTGCTGTTAAGTTAAATGTTTTTAGGAGGTTAATTTTTGAAAGTTGCATTCCCTCGCTTTCGGTAAATATGTGCTTATTTTTTGGTAGTTTTGACTTATTTAGTCCCTCTAAGCGTGAGGCATTACTATATAGTAATGCCTTTATATAAATTATATATATATATATATATATATATATATATATATATATGGCCGACAGGAAGCGGTCCAGCTTCCTAGGGCTAAACGGCAGCGGTGTGTTCCCTTATTGGGATTGTCACATTAAGTTGACAATATACTACAACTTTATCGCTCCACTACTGCTTAAATCTCTCTGAGAGATTTAGAAATATTATATTTCTAATTTTGCTGATCAGTGAATAAACTTCACTATGATTTATATAAATTTGCGAAGGCAAAACAGGCTCCTCTATCCAGCCGTCAAGCTACTTCCGGCTCGTCGTACTGATTTGAATTGCTTCTGCCTAGTTTAGTGAGTTGTTTCTGTCCTTTTTGTTGCTGTTTGGTGTGATTTTTGTCAAGTTTCAACTGTTGTTCCTGTGGAATTGCGCCCTGCGGGGCAAAAATTTTCTTTTTTGCTGCTCTCTTTTAGAGAGATAGCAAACTACCATCGTGTAAAACGAAAACTTTTTCAATATGGATAATGAAATGACCTTTCTACTGTGTGATGAGGATTTTCCTCTTTTACAAGAAGAAATTTGTTTTAATAATACACGTGTATTTCAAGTAGACCCAGAAGTAACCAAGGAAGAGAAAAAGGCCAGCAGTTTTTCTTCCGCCGTAGGCGGACAATTTGAAGCAATGGAGGTGATACCCGAACAGTGGTACAAGTACAGAAACCTAATAAGGAAAACAGACGACGTAACAAGGTTAATACCGCCAAAGGAAACTATCCAAGAGTTGGCGGTAAGAACCGTTATCTACAAAGTGTACAATTGCAAAGAAAGGCGCATCATGATGATGAAAACGGATGCAATAGAAAAGTGTCTTGCCCCTGTGTGGGAAAAAATAAAATACGTTGGTAGAGGGCCTCGAAATGCTACAGTAGAGGCCCAATTCGAATCCGCAGAAATTGCGAAAGTAGTATCAACACAAACGTTGAAAACTGAAGAGGTAATGCTCTTACCCACATACCTGGGCCGGAGAACTGCGAAAATCACAATAGAAGATATTCCACCCGGGTATGACGTAAACTGGTTGGTAGAAGTGTTAATTTACGACGTGGAGGATCAAGTGGAAGTACTCACAATGAGAAGAAGGAACGCACTCAATTGGAAGGGGCAGGCGCTAGAGCTTATAGTTCTAGCGTCAAACGATACCCTCGAGACCAGACCAGACAGGATATTTATAGGGGAAGGTCTCAGTGCAAGAGTGTCGGTGGAGGGACGGAGGCCCAGATGTTTTAAATGTGGAGAAAAGGGCCACGTGCGCTCCGAATGTGTTAAAATAAAAAAACCTAACCAAAAAAAAGAAGTCCCTCCCCAAAGGGAGAAAGAAATACCGGAGAAAACAGAACTTAAAAAAGATGTCAAACAAAGAAAAACGAAAATACCGGAAGTCGTAATAGAAAAAGGAAAAAGTAAGGAAGAAGCGGAGTTTGAAGTTGCCAAAAACAAAAGGAAAAAACCCATTGGCCCAGACTCCCCTCCCCCTACAAGAAAAAAAGAAAAAACGCAAAACATACAAGAAATAATACCCTCGTTCACTCCCAAATTGAAACCCGCTCCTAAACCCCCGCAAGAAAGAATTGTTTCGTACACCATCAAAAACGAAGTATTACACGAACTAATAACAAAAAAAAAACTATACGATAATGGGACCGATTGAAGGTAAACCGCCGCACATACGGTTGGCGAGGATAAGTGCCGAACACTACGAACAATTTAAACGGAGATATGCTGACGATATTTTTGATGTGAGTCAGCATATAGTGAAAGAAAAAATTATTTTAAAACCAACGGCTACACCAGTCATAGAAGATACCGGGGACGATGCAAGTCGTGAAACCCCTCCTGCAAAGGTAATGTAAACATTTTTTTTTCATGGAAGTTAAGATAGGGTGTATAAATGTACGTGGCCTGGGGTCCAAATGGAAGCAGACATGCCTCCTAAACGACCTCAGGTCGCGAAAGATAGATATATGTGTTGTGACTGAGTCCAAGCTGAACGGCCCACAGGCGTTCTCACCTCTTCTTAATGATTACGAGAAAGTTATTTCTCCGAGTCAAGGAGGGAGTGGGGGCGTTGTGGTACTGTTCAAAAAAAGCTTGGATGTACAGGTAAGTGCAGTCTTTCTAGACCCAGAAGGTAGGCTGGTCGTTCTGGATGTGACACACGCGAATAAGCAGTCTTTCAAGTTGGTAGCACTATATGCACCGCAAGAAAATAGACAAACGGTTTTTTTTCGAGATTTGGAAAATTTCCTAGCGACGTCGAAAACTTTAGTTTTAACAGGAGACTTCAACGCTATTCTCAACGCGCAAGTGGATAGTGGTGGCTCAATCAATAGAAGGGAAAGCCCTGGCCTAAAAAGGCTACTAGCAAGCTATAAACTAGTAGACCGCTATAGACTGGATGAACCGTTCGTTCCACAGTGGACGTGGTCTAATAACGACGGTTCACAGAGGTCTTACTTAGATAGGGTGATTATAAAAGACAGTGATAGGGATATAGTTAGTTGTCCACAATTTCACTGTACTTCCTACACGGATCACAAATTCGTGACATGTAGGATGCAGTTAGCTAAGTGTCATAGACAGGGACCCGGGTACTGGAAGATGAACAAGTCTATTTTGACTAGTAAAGTCTTCCGTGCTCGGGTGAAGGAATTAGTGCAGAGGGCATTATGCGGAGCCATCGTTAATAACAGATGGTGGTGCGCCCTCAAAAGAGCCATACGTTTAGAGTCTCTTAGATTTAGTAAAGAGCTAAGTTTAGAGAGAGCAAGAGTAGAAGGGAATCTAACTAAGGAATTAGAGGAGGCCATAGTATCAGGCTCTGCATCCAGAGTGTTGGCGGCGAGGTCGGTATTATTCCGTCACCTCCAAGCCAAACACGAAGGTAGTAGAGTCAGGGCTAAGTTACGCGCGGTAGGCAGAGAAGGTATTAATGTTGCCGGATGGGCCCGTCATGTGGAGAGTCGGAGAGGCAGAAATGCTTCTGTGCAGTCTTTAATTGACGAACAGGGGCGCCGGATCGAAGGACAGGAGGAGATGCAGAAGGCCTTTCATCAGCATTTCGCACGGTTGTTTGGGACAAACGAGACGTTGGACCATGGGGAGCCCTTAAGGGATGTCCTGGCTGACGGACCGCGACTCTCAGCAAGTGAGGTGGGGCGTTGTGAAGGGCCGATCACAGCTGCGGAGGTCAAAGAGGTACTGGCAGAGAGCGCGCAGGACAGGTCGCCGGGACTGGATGGTCTGCCCTACGAGTTTTATAGTACAATGCCGGACTTGTTCGGACACTTGCTGGCTGGCGTGTACACGAACTGGCAACAGAATGGGAGAATTCCCTGCTCTGTGAGTCGGGGAGTGGTAACGCTGGTCAGAAAAGACCCGAGCAAGGGGGACCATATTAGTAATTTCAGGCCCATAACTCTACTGAATGTAGAGTTAAAGATTTTGGCCAAGGTGCTAGCAAAAAGGTTGACGGCTGTCGCGGATAAGCTTGTCGGGAGGGCGCAAACATGTGCCATTCCTGGCAGGTCGATCCAGGACAATCTTCATCTCTTACGCTACACCTTAGACAGGGTGGGGAAAGTTTCCGGTAATGGTGGGGCATTGGTCCATTTAGACCAAAGTAAGGCCTTCGATAGGGTTGATCATCGGTACCTGGCGGCAGTCCTTGAGGCGGCTGGGCTAGGCCCGGATTTCCGCGGTTGGATCAAGGCCATTTATGGTGGCATCAAATCCACGGTTCAGGTGAACGGTTACCTGTCGGAGCCGTTTGAGATCAGGCGTTCAGTCCGTCAAGGGTGCCCCCTGTCTCCGCTTCTGTATGTTCTGTCTCTCGAGCCATTGCTGCGGAGGTTGGAGAAGTTGGGAAGCACCACTAATGAAATCGGATGTGGTAAAGGTGTTTCGGCGTATGCGGATGACGTCACCATCACCGTATCCAAGATGACTCAGCTACCTCGCGTAGCAGAGGCAATCAGAAGATACGAGACGGTGGCAGGGGCAAAAGTTAACATGGACAAGTCTGTAGGTTTGCGGCTCGGCACCTGGAGCAGCAAGCCGATAACGTCCAGTGTTGTTGGACACTGGACGGATGGCCCTGTTAAGTTGCTCGGAGTTTGGTTTGGTCCGGACTCCCAGACGGAGAAAAATTGGAGCGAGGTGACGAACAGGGTAGAAGCGCTATCCCGGACTTGGTCTGGAAGGGCGCTGTCCCTGAAAGGAAGGGCGGAGGTGGTGCAGACGTTTATTGCGTCAGTTATCACCTACCGCCTCACCGTCGTTCCCTGCCCTGATTTGTGGCTAAACAAGCTGGTTCGGATTCTCTTCCGCTTTTTGTGGAGGGGAAAGCCGCTTGTGAGGCGCTCCGTGTGCTGTCAGGAACCGTTAAAGGGTGGCCTAGGGATGCCGTGGTTGTTGATGTGCAAATATGCACTGAGACTAAGGCATCTCTGGTCTTACCTGGATGGTGGTCAGGTGTGGAATTTGCTCGCCGAGGAATTCTTTCCACGACCAGCCTCTCTAGAGGGATTTAAACCCGGTTTAATTAAAAGACAGAAATCGACTGAATGGCAAAAGGAATGCCGGCAGGCACTTGAGCTAATCCACAAGGCGGGTAAGGCCGGCAGCGTGAATACCACCTCTGCGTTTTACAAAGGGTTGGTAGAGTTTAAAAGTGACGACGTGCTAGGAGAGACACTGGGGCTCGATGAGAACCAGCTATCCAACCTGTTTCGGAACACTTTCAGGGCGGGGTATTTGGATAATTACCAAAGATCCCTGAATTGGCAGTGTTTCAGGAATGCTTTACCTGTCCACGAGAAATTGTCCAGGCACGGGATTTCAGTGCCACCCGAATGTCCAAGATGCGGGCAGGAGAAGGAAACCATCCTGCACGCTCTTGTTCAGTGCACCCATCTTTCGGAGATGACAATTTACGTCGAACACGTGCTGTCGCACCTAGGAAGAGTACAGCTATCGGCTGAGTCTGTGATTAAGAATGCACCGCCCACCGGACTACCTAAGGAAGGTGAGGCTTGTTTTCTATGTACAGTCGCAGTTATGAAAGAGTGTGCATGGAGAACTCGAATGCAAGGTATGAAGACAAGAACCTTCATCTCCGGCCCTGGAATGCTATACTATTTCAGGTACCACCTGAAAAGCAAGATAGGGCTGGAGAGAAGACACCTGTCTAGAAGAGTATATGAGGAAAGATGGAAGGAAGTAGGAAGGAAGTTGCGAGTGAGCGGCCCTACTTAAAACTTTCCTGAAAAAATACAAAGGTGTAGACTGGTGTACCCTGGAATTAGGTGTAAACCATTGAAAATATTCCAAGTTTTGTAGAAAAATTTTTAAATATATATATTTTTAAACGTATATTTTTTTTTTTAAAAAGCTAAAAAGACTCACTAAATGACAATTCTTAAATGTTTGTAGTATCCTGTATTGTCCCATCTATGTATGATATTTTATTATCGTAATAAAGAGAATTGGCAAGCTACTTCAGGCTGATGACGAGCAAAGACTCAGAAACATGTCCCTGAATGCTGGCTAGGCTGGGTGGAGGAGCTTGTCTCCCCCTCGCAAACTTAAGGACACAGTAATTGTGTCAAGGCCGACAGGAAGCGGTCCAGCTTCCTAGGGCTAAACGTCAGTAGTGTGTTCCCTTATTGGGATTGTCACATTAAGTTGACAATATACTACAACTCTATATATATACTCTTTTACTCTTTTACTCGTTTCAGTCATTTGACTGCGGCCATGCTGGAGCACCGCCTTTAGTCGAGCAAATCGACCCCAGGACTTATTCTCTGGAAGCCTAGTACTTATTCTATCGGTCTCTTTTGCCGAACCGCTAAGTTACGGGGACGTAAACACACCAGCATCGGTTGTTAAGCGATGTTGGGGGGGGGACAAACACAGACACACAAACATATACACACACATACATATATATATATATATATATATATATACATATATATATATATATATATATATATATATATATATATATATATTATATATATATATATATATATAAATGTGTGTGTGTGTGTGTGTGTGTATGATCCAGGGAACGATGTGTAGGAAGAAAATTCAAGCAATTCGTTAGTAAATATAAGAAATGGTTTATTGAGACAGAAGGTTGTGGAATTTTTTTTTTTTTTTCCTATCGATGTACAATAAACTGAAAAATGTTCTTTTTATATTTCACGGTCGGTGACCAGGGCTGAATCTTCCAAGTGTAAAACTTTCATTTAATCAAGATATACTTGGCCTGAACAGTAGCCTGCAGTATACACCTCGCTTGGATATTTACCACTTCTGGGCTTCCGCTCGCTAGGATAAAGTCTTGGCTCCAGACGCAACCTATTGACTTCTACAGACGAGGTATTCACAGCTGTATAAAGTGATGAGAGAAGCGTGTCACCATTGCTCGTGGCTATGTAGAGAAGGACTAATAATTATACCGAGTTTCGTTTATCCCAGTCCTTGGTAAGTGGGTCAGGGGAAATCGTTAATGAACACCTCTTGCATTTAGGACTTTTCATTTTCTCACTCTCAGTTTTTCTGTCAATATGTATGCACACATGTACGTATACATTTATGTATGCATATATATATATAATATATATATATATATATATATATATATATATATATATATATATATATATATATATATATATATATACATATATATATATATATATACATATATATACATATATATGTATATACTGTTTCAAACATATTCTTATTATTATTATCAAAGAATATGTATATGTATTTCTACATATATGTATTTTCATGCTTACACTGTTTTTAACATGTTCGTCTTATTATCAGAGAATGTGTGATAATCAGTATGTAACACTACAAAGCTCATACAAAGCTTTATACTTTAAATATATTCCTGTTATTATCATCAAAGAATGTATATATGTATGTTAATACTCAAACTGTTTTTTAACATTTTCTATTATTCTCAAAGACTTTTGATAATCTTTTTCTAAAAAAGTGAAACCGGTTAAGTGAATAAATATCTTTAAAATAAGTGCATTTTCAAACCTTCTTTCATATATATTAATATATATATACATATATACATACATATATACATACACATATATATATACATATATACATATATATACATACATATATACATACATTTATATACATACATGTATACATACATATTGAGAGAAAACCTGAAAGTGAGATAATGAAAAATCCTAAATTCGAGAGGTGTTCATTAAAGATTATCCCTGACCCACTGCCCAAGGACTGGGATAAACGAAATTTAGCATAATTATTAGTCCTTCTTAACATATATACCACCAATGGTGACACACATCTCCCATCGCTTTATACGTCTGGAGCCAAGACTTTACCTCGGAAATAAGTTCATCATCATCCGAAAAGTTCCTCCCCTTCAGAAAATGTATATGGTTGGAAAGAGGTGGAAGTCAGATGATGTGAGGTGCATCGAGCATCTGCAGGAGAGGTCTTCTCAAGGCCAATACTGCAGTATTCGACGTTCTAATGGAGCATCCACGTTAAGCTGAATATAAACATTGCCTTTCACGTGTACTTTTCGTTTCGATCAATCACTTAGTTCACTAATGTGTCCAAAAAACAGAGTGATAGGAGTATACCTAGAATATAACTAACTGTAATATAACAGAATCTGGAATGTGGCTATAAATGGGGGTAACCATTCGTGGATTCTATTGCTTAGTTCTGGGGGGAAATAACTTCTTTGTGGCTCCGAAGAATCCAACAGAAAGCATTGTACAGGATGAACTTTTAAAAAAATGATTCTCCATCGGTATCAAAGATGAGTAATCAGTTTTTTTCTTATCAACGGCTAAGTATTCCACAAACACGTGTACCATTGAGTTAATCCTGAAATTGAACTCAGCATAACAAAGTATGCAAAGGCTGGACCTTTGAATTATAGTTGCAGTCAAAATTATGTCTGTCCATACATTTTCCATCTACCCTGCTGCGCAAACAAGGCTCTGATTTACTCTGAGCTGAGGTAAAAGACTTGCCTAAGATGCTACGCTGTGGGATCGAACAAGAAACCTTGTGATTCGGCAGTGTTGCGTCCATTGAGACCTTTATAAACGAAGCTTACTTCATATATGCATTTCTTCTGCTGTGTGTTTTCCCTAAATGCTTTTACTCAGTTAACCGTTAAGCTAAATCTGATTACGTTGTGTCAATGTTCTCTATTTAATTAAACACGAGACCAGGTGGGAATTTAAATACCACCTGTTGACTTCAAAAATAGTAACCACATGTCCATCGAATCAAAACCTCAACCATTTTTTAGTGCGGAAGAACATATTGTACGATGTAGTTCTAGATAGCCTTAAAAAGACATGAAGGATTTCAATCAACGTTGTTGTGGAGCTTCAAAAAACATCATTAAACTACCAATCTTTTTATTTTTTCCGACCTCTGTCGGCTTGTTTACGTATTTATTGACCTGAGTTTGCTTTTTCATCCATCTGTGTAACTATGTGGTCACACAGGAAAAGATTTGTCTATTTTTCTAAAGATTGACAGAAGTAATTCAACAAGATACAAGTGAAATAAAACAAACTACTAATACAGAAGATAAAAAAAGGGCCAGATGGAAATGATAAATGACACAAGACTTGCGTTTATGAGGGGATCGTTGACTGCAGCAACCTTGCATTTGTTTTACTATTTTACTTTTATGCAACTTAATTGCATTAACTGCAGTTGCTTGTTTGAAGTGTCTTGTGATATATAGTTATCTAGCAAATGTTCTTCAGAGATAAATACCAAGAGCAAATCTTTTGAGAGTTTCTTCAGAAATGAGAAACATTTATTCATGTTCATTTTCATACATCAAATGCTAATGTATATCTGTGTAATATTTAGATGGGTATGAATGTGGTTATAAATTCACAGGTACACAAGTATATAAACATATATATGTACAATTATGTGTATAATTACAACTGTAAACGATATTTGCCTCGAAATATCGAAATATTCGCATGCATTAATATGTAAATATGAGATTTAGCGATGAGAATAATGATAATCGGAGTCCACCAACGCGCTTTAGCCTAAAAAAGGTTGTTGACTGAACAGGATCCTGCATCTCCCCTTCTCTTTATTATTTGCCAACACCCTTACCGATCTGGCTTTCCTGTCTATCTCTCTTTGTTTACCTATACATATAGGATAAAACAATAAATCTGTAAAAATTTAATTCAGTATGTGTGTGTGTGCACGCGTGTGTGTGTGCACGCGTGTGTGTGTGCACGCGTGTGTGTGTGCACGCGTGTGTGTGTGTGCACGCGTGTGTGTGTGTGTGTGTGTGCACGCGTATGTGTGTGTGCACGCGTATGTGTGTGTGTGCACGCGTATGTGTGTGTGCACGCGTATGTGTGTGTGTGCACGCGTGTGTGTGTGTGCACGCGTGTGTGTGTGTGTGTGTGCACGCGTGTGTGTGTTTGTGTGTGCAAGAGAGAGAGAGAGCGAAATAAGAATACATACCAATTCTTTTATATTATAGTTCCTACGCGTGTTTCGTGATTCTGGTTATTTGAAACTCTACAATAGGTGTCCCAAGCGCATTTAGATGCTTACCATCAGGGAATACTTTTCTTCATTAAATTACAGATACGAAGGGGTGCTGTTACATATACGAAGGGCTGTTGAAAAGTTCCTTGATTTAAGGGCATCGCGAAAGGCCTGGTTGGAGGCCCAGCGTTTCGAGTTCTTTTACAGGGCTTAGAAAAACTGAAGGTCTGTTGCAATAAGTGTGTGAACCTAAGGGCGAATATGTTAAATAAAGTCAAAATTACCCAAAACCAGGAACTTTTCAGAACTCCTTCGTATATATATATATATATATATATATATATATATATATGGAAAAAAGTCAATGTAGAAAATGCTAAATTAATTTTATAAAAAACATTTCAGTACCGGTTTCAGTCATTGAGACTTTTTCAATTGTAAGTATAGAAAACAATTAAATTTTGCAAAAATTAAATGAAAAGTTTTTTAAAAGAATATTTGCATAGTATTCAAATACAAGGGGCATTTTCCTTGTTTCTGCCTGTCTCTGTCTTTCTTGTTTACTCTTGTGGGTTCAAGATCGTTGTGAATTCTTGGCAGAGAAGAAGAAGAAGAAGAATGTGGGAGTGCTATGCTAGTAGTAGGATGTTAAATGGTCAAGTGCCCTGAAAGTGGCTCGTTGTGGATGATTGTAGTGATTGAATTCTTGAGATATGTCTTTTGAATGTATTGTTTATGATATTTGCGTAGGTGTTATTCTAAACAGCAATAGTAGTAAAGTAAGGAAGGAGGTGTCGGATAGGAAGAAGAAGAAGGAGACAGAATAATAAGAGAATGCAGGATGATAGGATAGTAGTAGGATGTTAAATGGTCAAGCGACCTAAAAGTGGCTCGTTGTGGATTATAGCAGTGATTGGGACTGTTTTAAATTAATTCTCGGGTATTTCTTTTGAATTAATTCTTGGGTGTCTCTCTCTCTCTCTCTCTCTCTCTCTCTCTCTGTGCAATAATGACCTGCACTCCTCGGAGCTGGCGATGTACATCCCCCACTTCAACTCACACATTTCTGACGTATTTGTCTTTCCTTTCATCATCTTTTGTTGGCGCCTATCGAGCACAGTATGCCCCACTTCTATTCACTACGCCCAGCCCTTGCTTCTCAGAATGTTGGCCTACTTGAAGAATCCCTCATCCTCTTCCCTCTTTCCCACCAGGTGTTGACGAGCATTGGTTCAAGAGGGACACTAATGACATCAATCTCATTAATTAGTAGTAGATATGCATACCGATTAAGTAAAACAAAAAACGTAGCAATTCAAAATTCAAATGATAGACAAACATTCAGTTACCAGTAATCAATAACTACAAATTCGCTATCATCTCTTCTCTTCTGTTTTCCTTCCCAAAACCGGCAATCTATGATCCCCACTTGCCCAAACCTATTCCATGCACTCACCAGTTCGTATCCTTTAATTCTTACAGTATGACATCAAGCACAACTGAAATATTCAGTCATTTTTGTGGTCCAGTTCTCTGGAAGTTACACCTATGAACCGCTGCATTTGAACAAAAACGTATGGTAGTATTCACTGGTATCTATTTACGGCTAGATGAATAACACTGTTTAGATATTGTCTTAACTACTTGCACTGCGTAGCACGTCTAACAAAACTCGAACCATTAAATACTCGATTTATGTTACTACGATCCTCATTTTCGGTCAACTAACTGCAGCACTTCGTCAACACGATACAGACCTTTGTATGTGATTCCTGATTTTGCTAAGTCATTATCCTACTGATTCAACCAATGGCGGTTGAAGGCATAATTTGGAATGGTAATGAGATAACGACAAAACAAATGTTTATAATTCTTTCCTGATTTGCTGTTTTAAATTTATATGATTTCATTTAATTTTGTACTTTCATTTTGGGTGTTTATTCGATGTCTTATTCTTTGTTTACCTGCTTTTTGTTTTTTCTTGTTATTATCTTTCATCATTTACTCATTTTTGTTATTATTCTAGTTGTTGTTGTTGTTGTTGTTTACAGTTTCTAAATTCATAATTTGACTGAAGATTAGATGTCTCTGAAATCCAGCTGCCAGTTTTGTTGTAAGTAATGAGAAAAATGTGTTAACTTTAACTAAATGAGAAAACGTTTCCAACGCTCTAGTAAGACTTAATCAACATGTTGGCTAAATTAGGTCTTAAATGGGCTTTATTATACATTAGCTTAAGGGAAACCATAAGATACCTGCTGTCATTCTATCTGTGCTAGCACCTCGGAGACACTTCCGAAAAATAGAAATAGAAAATTTCTTATTCACAATATTATTGTTATTTAATTTATCGCCATTTCTAAATGTGATTCTGCTTCCGAAAATAAATCAAAGTTTTGCGAATGCCATAAAGCAAGAAGCAATCTTCCTTGATGTAGTCACTGTATCTTGAGTTCAATTCCTGATTGCAGATATTTCTCGTTAAATACATTTAGATATAATTGGGAGAAGGGATTAAAATCGTACTTCCTTTATAAAAAGGTTTGAATTCGACTTGACGTTGAATACGCTACTAATGTCGACAGCAACAAGCACTAATTTCACAAAACTTTTGAAAACTAGAGTCTACTGGTAAGTGAAATTGGAGGATAAGCCTCCAATAGATTTTACATCATGAAAGCTGTAATGGTAGTAAATAAAAAAAGAACATGGATCTAAAATGCTGGAGAAGGTTAATATTAATCCTTTTAAAACGGTTGACGTAAATTTATGCACGCAATGTACATGCTTTAAATCGGTCGACGTAATTACATGCCGTCTGACTTAGAACCTGTTGCCTGAGTTAGTACCAGTCCACCTGCCAACTGATAGGTCGATTAGATGTTTCATGTAAATATTTACAACCCCATAGGCTGGTCCTGCTACTCCTGCTCTCTCAACTTCGTCGTCGCGTCCTACCACTTCGGCTCCGTCAACTTCGTCGAATTTTCGGTCGTCGCGCGAAGCTACTCCAAGCTCCACCACCTCACCAGTTGTTGCTTACGGTTCGGACCATTACTCAGAGAGCGAGTATTTTACCTGTTCAGAATCAGATGATTCTGATAGCGACGATGATATTCCGGTGAATCAAAGGTACATGCGCGCAGCAGTGAATTGCCCTGGAGAACAGAATGTCTCGTGGAGAGCGAGAGACAATTTTGTCCGACGGCACGGGTTTGCTGGTACGTCTGGCATAAAGGCAAACCTTGAACATAGAAATCTTCCACGAGTTTTTGACAGATGAAATGTTGCAATATGTAGCGGACGAATCGAATGACTACGCTGAAAACCATCCCCAGTGTGTCAGACACGGGCATGGCGGTGATTAGTTTCCAACCACAAGGGACAAAATCAAAGTGCTGATTGCCCTGTAGATACTGATGGGTATCGTGAAGAAACCGACCCTGGCGTCACATTGGAATTGGGATCCAGCCACATTGACACCTTTCTTTCGGGAAACGATGCCACATGATCGATTTTTGGCGCTTCTTCGAAATCTCCATTTCAACTCAGGCGCGAACCAGGATGACAGGCTGCACAAAATACGTCCTATCGTTGACGAAGTGGCTGAAAATTTCAGAACGATGTTTGTCCCCACACAGGACATTTGTACGGACGAGAATTTGTAGAAATTCAAGGGAAGGCTCCGATTCAAACAATACAATCCGATCAAATATGTCTGCTTGGTAGTCAAAGTTTATAAAGTATGCCAGTGAACTGGCAGAGCCTGTGGGTACACGTGGAATTACAAAATCTACTCTGATCAGGACAGATTGGATCTTCCAGCGTCTACTCTAATGTCACCTGATGAAAATTTTCTTTACAAAAGATTACAATATTTATATGGACAACTGGTTTTCCAATCCACACCGCTTTCTGCAACTGCAGGCGAAGAGAGCTAATTCCTGTTGGGTTGTGAAGACGCACAGGAAAAACATGCCACCCGATTTTCATAAGATAAAACTTCGAAAGGTGAATGTATTTGAGTACAATTTACATGAAATTTCTCGTCTACCCGCAATGAAAAATTAGATTCAAAATGGTTAGCAAAACCATAAGCTTTCGTCGGGTAAGTATTGTTTGCAGAACCATCATATTTGACAAGTGAGGTAAAGAGAATTTTACAAAATTGGTAAGGATTATTTTTCGGACTGTGAATACTGGTTGTGTATGGGATGTAGAGCGATGCATCTAAGAGGAGGTTGTTAGCCAAAGCTCTAGGTCTTACTATTTCTGATGGGTATACGTGAAGCATATGCATTGCCAGCGATAATTAACATGGAACTGGCAGACTGCTGGCCAGCCGATTAACTAAACATACTGTAAGAACTAGGAGATGGGGCGTGTTTTATAGTCTGTAGTTGTGTGATGAGAAGTCACGACTAGACAGTAGTCGAATCACCCAATAAGTGCAAAGACGGATCATCATTTGACAGGAACCAAGTGTTGGTTTGAGAAAGAGATCGAAAAATGTTTGGATTGCTTGACGCCAGAAATACGCTAATGGTGATGGGAAGGGTAGCTCTCAAATCTTGATTGAGTCATAACGGAGCTATCATCGTGTTATGGCCATTTTAAACTCGGTAGAACTCAACCTTCTTTCGGTCTGATCACAATCGAATTTTCAGAAAGAAAGTTTGAAATGGAAAAACAAACTGAGAAAAAGGAAAAAGAAAAATTGGCCTTAGTACTTGACCGACGCTTTATTGATCGTGATAAAAATTTAAGGTTAACCTCAGGCGGATTTGAACTCAAAGAACAGAAAGACGGATCTAATACAACACTTTAACGACTCTGCCAACCGACCGCCTTAACTAGAATAAATAAGAACTAGGTATTATAGGAGCCAACTAGGGAACTTCGACGTTGTCACTCGACCCGATAAAATTAGCAACTACGTTTACTCTCAAGCCACACTGCGCAGTGTTAAAACGAAAAAACACATTGGATAATGTCGTTTTGGATATACAATAATACGTGATGGTCACAGTCGGAACGCATTTGTTCGATCAGTACTGCTCAATAGTCAATCAATCAATACAACAAGCTCTTATGAAAAATGACAACACAGTAAAATTCGTTGGACCGAAGTTAATGGATTCCCTGGAGAGGATGTCCTATTTCCAGCCAGCCGTTTATTAGTTGACCTTGTAAACTCACCTTACTGTTTGCACCGGACCAGGGTGACAAATCAGCTTCTGTGTTCTGCAATGAGTGTTGGTCTGTGAAATGTGGTCTATCCAACGACAAATACACCACGTGACACATCAAACTCTCCAGCCAACCACCAACATATCACCCAACAACAAATGCATCATATAACATCATGCACGCACCCAATATCAATGACCACCACCCATCATGAAACATATCACCCAACATCAAACACAGCACCCAACAATAAACACACAACCAAAATTGAACACGTAACCCAACGTCAGATCTCACAACATCAAACACATTACCTAACAAAATACATGCCACTCAACAATAAACACACTAGCCAACATCAGATATCTGACCAACATTAGATACCCTATCCAACATCAAACACACCACCCAATACCAAAGACATCGCTGAACATCAAACACGTACACACACTGATCTTGAGCACTAGTTAGATATGATACACGACTAAGAACTATTATTCTTTTATATTATTTTATATTGCTGTCCTTTTATATCACACACTTATTTTTCCTTTTAATTTATTGTTTCATTATAATCCTTTAAATTATACAACTTTAATACTTTTATTGTATTTTTGTTTGTCGTAATTTATGCATTCTTGTTTTTGTTCGGATAATTTCAACGTAACAATGATTATTCTGACATGATCACTCCTAATAAATTTGATTAAGAGAACTGTCAAAGTGTGAAGAAAACAAACCTGACAGCTAATATTTTTCATGATAATTTTAGTTCAGTTGGACTACGCATTACAACTTTATGATTAGCATTTGAGAGTTGGATAAATGGAATATTGTGAATTGCATATCTTTTACATGTATTTTAACTGCGTAAAAGAAAAACATTGACTATAAATGCGGATTGAAACCGTGTTGTGGACATTATTGGCAAACATATTGACCTTTGATCTAAAGTGATAGTTTGTAATACTAATATATGTTGACATTAAAAGCGGCGAGTTGGCAGGGTTGTTAGCGCACCAGTCATAATACTGAGCCGCTATTTGTTCTGGCTAACATTTTGCCATCGATGAAAATAGTACCAGTTGAGCACCGGGGTCGATTCTACTAAAATTATTGATCTTGAGCCAAAATGAGAATTGGTTTCAAATTTTGGTACAACACTATCAATTTCGGGGGGAGAGGGTAAATCGATTACATTGACCACAATCTTCAACTGGTATTTATTTTATCGATCCCTAAACAAGAAAGGCAAAGTCGATCTCGATAGGAGTTGAACGCAGAACGTAACGACAAGCGAAATGCCACTAAGCATTGTGCCCGATCTGGTATCTATTCAGCCAGTTCGCCGCCTTAGAAAAGGAAGAGATATATATTGATATTAAATCGATTGATTGGCAGAATCGTTAGTTATGTCTCTTTACGTTAAGAGTTTGAACAACACCGGGGTCAACTTTGCTTTTCATTCATCTAGACTTGACATGAATCGCTATCAGGAACTCGGAAGAGCCAACGAGGGAGTTCCTACGTTGTTCTTCAGCCTGCTAGATATAGCAAGAAAATCTCCCCCTAACAACACCTTATAAAAAAGGGCACATTGTGTAATTTAGTCGAGGGCAGACTGTCGAAACGCAACATATGGGCGCAGCAAGGATTTAGATTGGAAATGTTAATACACGTAACTAGGTATTCCTATATATATATATGTGTGTGTGTGTGTATGTGTGTGTGTGTGTGGAGGCGCAATGGCCCAGTGGTTAGGGCAGCGGACTCGCGGTAATAGGATCACGGTTTCGATTCCCAGACCGGGCGTTGTGAGTGTTTATTGAGCGAAAACACCTACAGCTCCACGAGGCTCCGGCAGGGGACGGTGGCGAACCCTGCTGTACTCTTTCACCACAACTTTCTCTCACTCTATCTTCCTGTTTCTGTTGTACCAGTATTTCAAAGGGTCAGCCTTGTCACACTGTGTCACGCTGAATATCCCCGAGAACTACGTTAAGGGTATACGTGTCTATGGAGTGCTCAGCCACTTGCACGTTAATCTCCCAAGCAGGCTGTTCTGTTGATCGGATCAACTGGAACCCTCGACGTCGTATACGTACACAGAAGTTGCACGCATGCGTAGACAGAAGTTGCACAGATGTCCATCGTATGTATGTTTATGTGCGTGTGTATGTGTGAATGTCTTTATCTTTCTATTTATTTCTCTCTACGTGGCAGCTAGTGTTGGTTACTTTTAGTTTGTTTACATCCCCGTAACTTAACGGTTCGACAATACGCGGACGATATAGAATAAGTACCAGGCTTCAAAATTAGTCCCGAGGTTGATTTCATCAAATAAACTTTTCAACGCATGCTCCAGTATGGCCGTATCTGGTGTGTGAAAACAGTAAAAGGCTATACTTTTCTCCCAGTAAAGTGTATTATAGCCGGACTAAAGAATAAGTAATTAAGCATAATAGAATGACAATTTGCTTGGATTTGGACCATTAACTTGGATTTTTTTCTTTTTTGTACAATCTTCAAAGGACTTAATCTATTGATTGGTTCTTTAGTCTGAGAAAATGAATAAACTATTATTTAATTACCGCTCTTGACTTTCTGGGTTCAAATTTCACTCATGTTAACTCCAACTCTCTTCCTTCCAGAGTTGATAATTCCTGAGTCAATTTAATTCTTTGCGTAAGGATGTTAATTATCCACCGAAAAATAAAATTGTTATTTTCTCCTGAAATCATTTTTCAGGTACATTTTTCATGTCCTCCACTAAGAGTATTTGATTCTTTCTCTGCAAAGTTATATTTGATTAAAAATGTGCACAATAAAGAAAATCTAAAACAAAACTGTCTTTTGTAAAGAAAAAAATATTACTGGAGGTGTCTCTGCTTCACGCAGCAAAAGGGGAGATTTTCTTCACAGCTGTAGAGTAAAACCACTTTATGCAGCGAACGATAATCATTCAACCACGGTAATGGTTGAATATATTCTTAAGTCCACCATTTCGTTAATCGCAGCAGCTTCCAAGCTTCACCACTCATTCAGTTCTCAATTCAGTTTTCTAATTCAGTTCTCTTAATAGTTTTAAAGGGGACACCTCTTCAGCTACACTTTGGCATAAATAGTTTGAGATTTGGTTCAGTAGAAAAAATTAACATCAAAATATCTGCGACATCAAGGGTGGCGGGGCAGTAAGGCAAATATTCATTTTTAATTAACAAATTTTTTTTTAATTTTAAATTAAAAGTTTAACTTTCTTAGGCTTAAACGATAGAAAAATGCATGAGGAATTCAGAATCGCTAGTCGCATTGAAGAAAAATTAGTAGAAAAACACTTATGAGGTAAAATGTTACGAAATGTCATGTCAGGAAGTAAGGAAGGGAGATAATAACGCTTAAGCAATAAGAATAAAGAATATATTTCTAAAATGAATTGTTGCTTTACAAAGCGGCGACCTGGCAGAAACGTTATCGCGCCGGACAAGATACTCAGCGGTATTTCGTCTGTCTTTGGGTTCAAATTTCGCAGAAATCGACTTTGTTGTACAGATTATTTAATTAATCTTCTTTTAACTAAACATTTTCAAACTTCCGATACTGATAGCATATGTCACATAGAACAGGGTTTATCCTTAACGATTTTGACAAAATTTTGTATTTTAGAAGCTGTATGTCGTCTGTCTTTACGTTCTGAGTTCAAATTCCACCGAGGTCGACTTTGCCTTTCATCCATTTCGGATCTATTCAATTAGACGTACAGATTATTTAATTATATTTTTTTTAACTAAACACTTTCAAACTTCCTATATTAGTAGAATGTGTCGCATAGAACAGGGTTTACTCTTAACGTTTTTGACAAAATTTTGTATTTTTTAAATTATTTCGTCAGAAGTTACAGAGTGAGAATGGACAAATTTGTGTTTGATAAGTGCCAATACACAGAACTCTCAGCTTTTGACTTACTATCTAACTTCTGCTGATAATATATGAACATATTACATATATGTGTAAAAAAAAATCTCATCACGCAATCGAACCAATGAAAGAGCCTCTACCTGGTCGCTCGACACGCTAAAAATAGTAGCCAAAGTATCTCCTTACCTAAATCACACGCCCATTGTATGTAATGTCCTAGATTATCCCTAAAAAGACGGTTTGCTGAAGGCTGAAATGTCTTTGATGATACGTTTGCAGTATCAGGTTTTATTTGAGGCTAAATAACAACATTATGGTCTATTTCTATATTAACACCCGCACGATTTTCACTAAAAGAAAAAAAATTATTTTTTGAGTGGAATCAAGTACCCTGACCTTCTAATATGCTGCAAATCCCTTATTTTGGTTCGGAAAAAATGAGGTGGGGGGTTCCCCCCAATCCCGGAAACATTGGAATTTTTTTTTCGTTGAATGAATTCCTGTGACCTCCTAATATTGCAAAATTAGGTTACTTAAGCTAAGCCTGGTAACTGTTTTGGGGTTTTGTTGTTTGTAACTTTTGGTGAGCTATTGAGCAACCAACAACATGGTAAAAATCCTTGCCAATAATTTGGTGTAGATGGGTAATATCAAAAAATTCAATCACAACATTATTTAAATTAAACACGAAAATAATTGAAATATTATTATCATTTACATGGAAAAATTGAAATATTATCTTTCAGTAGTTTATAAAGTAAAATCTTAAATTATTAATTGACGCATCATTAATTATCTTATAACAGTAATGCCTGGCAAAATTATGGATTACATGGAAAAATGCGAGCATGAAAAGTAATATTCTTAAGATTATAAACCTGGAAAAGTACAGGACAAATCATTACACCTGTAAAAGTATAGGACAAACTATTACTTCTAGTAAAGTAAAGAATAAGAAACATTTTACTTAAAATATTGCAGCTAAAATAAAAATTTGAATATTTAAACTTATTTTATTATAATTTAGAAATAACACTATAGTAGAATTTGGCTTATTTACTATCTAAAATACAGAAAAAAGTGACTAATTAGACAAACTTACAAATTTACTGAACAGTTTTGTACACTACATTTAAAAGATGAGAACTGTAAAGAGGTGATAAATTAGAAGAACTGTTATTCTTTGCTGCAATATTTTAAGTAAAAAGTTTCTTATTTTTTACTTTACTAGAAGTAATAGCTTGTTTTATACTTTTACAGGTGTAATAACTTGTCCTGTACTTTTCCGAGTTTATAATCTTAAGAATGTCACTTTTCATGCTCGCATTTTTCCATGTAATAATATTTTGAGCAGATGTATTCACTTTCCGCATTCAAAGGTTTAATGGTACTTCCTATTAAGAATCCCAGACGTGAACATAATTAGAAAACGTGCTTTAGAAACTACACAGATTTATTTCAACACTCACTGACAGAGAATAAGTAATTGTGTTTGACTTAAACAGTGTTATCACTTACCAAAACTGCCACGCAGCTTTCTAACGAAGTAGTTATTAAGCGTTCGCGTGTAAGGAATATCAGTCGGATCTGCCATAAATCACACTCTGTCATCAAAGAGGAATGACAGGCTTAATACACTGGAAAAATAAAACGGGAGTATCATGACGAAATTCTTTTTCTCAATGATTTGCTAACTTAAGTTTGACTTCGAGTCGAACGAAACTGAACCATAGACAATTATTTGGTGAAAAAAGCGTTACATCCACGACCTCACGTCGTTCTTATGTCTACATTGTCTCTCACTTTTTGAAAAATAGTATTGTATATACTATTTTTTGCATGTAGAGCTACTGCTTTCTCTTCCTCCCTTTATGTTTCCCCTTTTCTTTTGTTCTCTATCTTCCTCACACTATATTCTCTCTCTCTCTGTCTCTCTCTCTCTTTCTCTCTCTCTCTCTCTCTCTCTCTCTCTCTCTCTCTCTCTCTCTCTCTCTCTCTCCCTCTCTCTTCTGTCAACTGTAAACATAACAGGTTGGATATTGTTGTTTGAGAAAGACAAGAAAAAGTATGCACTGTCATTGAGGTCAGCTTCCCTGCTGATATGAATATCTCTTCGAAAATGAAAGAGAAAAAGGATGACTATGAACAACTGCTTCGAAACCTACAGGTTTTACAACCAGATCATAAATTCACATTTATACCAATTGGTGCACGTAGTTTTGTGAGTAAAGGCCTAAGTGACAATCTGGAAAAGTTTTCGGAAAGAGAAATCAAACAGCTCACTTTACAAATGCAATTTGTACGTGGAACAGTACAAATACACAAGACTTTCCTCAAGTTTAAAATGTGAGATTATTTTGGTTATCTACATTCGAAAGATGGAGCATTGTATCTTGGCTACAAACAAGTCACTTCCTTACAGGAAGATTTCAAATAATTTAAAACAGAAAAGGAAATACATACATACGTACATACATACATACATACATACATACATACATACATACATACATTTGAATTTGTCTGTGTTGACTACATCCTAAAGATGAAGCCTTGTATCTTTGTTGGAAACCGATTCCCTCTTCAGTGGAAGATTTATAATTATTAAAAAATAGAAGAGACACATACATACATACATACATACATACATACATACATACATACATACATACATGGTGAATAGTGCATCCTTAGGCATTAAGAGTACAGATGCACTGTCTCCTTCAAATGGTCTCCCGTGTTGAAGAAAACATACCAGAATAGGTTAACATCATAACTAGCTCTTAGATACCCTCGGCACTTTGACGAGCGATGTGGCCTAGGAGACAACTGGAGTATTACGTCCGCTTCCGTTAATCCTACACCTTCCCTGTTGTCATAAGTGAAGAAGTTACAGAAGTATCGGTATTTCATGCTCACAGACACGCTTGATATCCTGACCGCCATAACGAAATATCTGACGTTTATTTTCGTTTCTAACAGGCTTCAGAACTGATTTATGACTGCGGCAGTTGTGGAAGGTGACAGTGGAAAAGTAGAAAGTGACTGCGTATAAATTCTAAGACTGGCCAACAACCAAAAGCAGAAAAAAATTGTTGCAAACCACAAACACTGCATGTTTCAAATGAGAGTCACTTTTTGCTATTTGCATTTAGATTCACACACACTCACATTTGTATTTGTGTGTGTGTGTGTGTTTGTGTATGTGTGTGTTTATTTCTTTGACTTGCATGCTCCGATACACGAAAAACCTGAAAAATGTATTGATCTGTTATAATAGTATGAGATTCGGAGTGAATTTCCATTGTATAGAACAGCATTGTAACTGATTGTTTATTTGGATCTTTTTTCTGGAGATATGGGTGCTTAAGTATCTATGGCAAGTCGGCCCAAACTCGGCGGCTCTGTGATCAAGGATATTCTAGCAAAGAAGAAACTGTCTTTTGTGATAGAAATAGTGATCCAAGTACATTGTTATCCTGTGTACTTTCGTTTTGGTGGGGGAAAAGGCTCATTTGAATTTGGTGTCTATTTCTAGTTTCCTGAGTAACTATATATCAACCCCCTCATTAACACTAGAATCCTAAGTTTAATCAACTCGTGATTAAAGGTTATACGAAGGCGATGAAACCAAACTCTGCAAAATGCATACTGTTGCACACTCCAACATTTTCTATCACACTACGGACGTTTAGATGAGCAAATATTGATTGACTTAAGCATGACATTCTAAATTAACACTCTTCGTTGAAGCTTTATAAACTTTCCAGCTGTGTTTATATTCTAGTAGATGGCGCCATAAGCTACGTGCTAAGTGGGTAAGTAATCCATTATTACAAATATTATTTCATTCATCAATTCTCACATGTCAAGTAACATCGATTAATTTTAATTAATTAAAAACTACTTTTTATGTATTTCTGTTCTTTTTTCTTCAATGTAATAATTGTTCTGCTTTCCTCTTTGGGTGTATCGGGATATGAGAATTAAAAGCAAGTACTCACTACACACATAGATACGCAAAGAGCAGTGTGTGTCTGTATCTGTGCCTGTGTATGTATGTGTGTGTTGTAGATATATAAATATATGTGTGTGTGGGTGTATATATATATATATATATATATATATATATATATATATATATATATATGCATATATATGTATGTATATGTGAAAATATATTTGTGTGCAAGCATATATATGTGCATATATATATATATATATATATATATATATATATATATATATATGCATATATATATGTATGTATATGTGAAAATATATGTGTGTACATGCATATATATATATATATATATATATATATATATATATATATATATATATATATATATATATATATATATATGCATATATATATGTATGTATATGTGAAAATATATGTGTGTGCAAGCATATATATGTGCATATATATATATATATATATATATATATATATATATATATATATATATATATATATATATATGCATATATATGTATGTATATGTGAAAATATATGTGTGTACATGCATATATATATGTATGTATATATATATATATATATATATATATATATATATATATATATATATATATATATATATATATATATATATATATACATACATACATATGTATGTGTGTGTATTATGTATCTTTTTCTATTTTAGTTGTTTCAGTCATCGGACTGCGGCCTATATGTGTATGTGTCGATGTGTATATGTATATACATATTTATGTGTGTGTTCATGTATGTGAATATGTATTTATGTATGTATGTGTACATGTATATCTATGTGAGCTTCTATGTATGGTTGATAGGAAGTTTTTATAGACTCCTACTGAGATTACATACAGATTAACCTTAAATAATGAAAAGGAGACATAGCGTTTTAAATAAGAGCCATCAGGATGTTAAAATAAAAGTTTGCAGCAAAATAAATTATTGGATAATTAGTCTGGAGAAAAGTGCTGTCGGTTGAAATGAAGATTGGCCTTATGAGTAACGGGTTTTAAGTATGGGGTTAATACTTAGATAATGAATAGCTAGGAAGACATAGTAATGCAACTGTATGTGTATGTTATCTATGTATTTATGTACGAACATACACGCGTACGCACATTATATACATATGTGTGCATGGGTGTAAGTGTGTGTAAGTGTGTGTATATGCAAACATACACATACATGCACGCATCATAGTGCTTACTCCGCTTAATTATATATCGAATAATTGCCTAATTTTCCTTTTTTTCTGAATTTTGAGTAAAATGTAAGTGAAATGTAGCATAAGATTAAATATTTATTTCATTAGATATGAATAAAATGAGGTTTCGCTTTCCTGATGAATCAAGAAGAACAGCTCTTAAGAGAGTCAGGTGTGTTCAAACTTTTCTTACCATTTCGTTGAATGAAAGAATCTGAATTACACCGGATTCTGAATGAATATCCAGATTCCGTTAATGGAGGAGTTCTATCATATTTTTCATATTTCTAGTTAAATAATGAATTTTCTTTTTCTATAAATATATTTCTATGATGGATAAATTAGGACTACATGATAGAGCTAGCCAAGGCTACCTAACTGCCACAAAAGTCTTCACAGACAAACTTCAATTTCTGATCCACAGGCGCACACCCTCCCCTCTCTGCCTTTTTTTCTGCAGTTATAAAGTTATAAAAGCCTCTGCTGTTCCGAGCAGTGTCAATGTATTCTGTTGAGGCATCTAAAAGAATTCCAACTCTGTTTTTTATGTTTTATTTATATTCTTATAAAATTAGTGTGGGATATAGAATATGGAATATATAGTATATATATAGTAAAATTAAATAAATAAAACATAAAAAACAGAGTTGGAATTCTTTTGAATAATATATTCCTCTATACACTATCATACAACCCCCTTTTTTATTTTTATTTATATATATATATATATATATATATATATATATATATATATATATATATATATATATTCTTTATTCTTTACTTCTTTCAGTCATTTGACCGTGGCCATGCTGGAGCACCAACTTTAGTCGAACAAATCAATCCCAAAAGTTATTCTTTGTAAGCCTAGTACTTATTCTCTCGGTCTCTTTTGCCTAACCGCTAATAAAGGGGGGGGGTGTAAACACAACAACATCGGTTGTCAACCGATGCTGGGGGTTGGGACAAACACAGACACACAAATACTAGGTTGAGGAAAAAGTTCGCGCGCCGTGTTAAACATTATTTTTAAATACTCTGCTTGTTGTTCCTTCACCTGTGTTAGTCTTTTGTTTTCCGTAAATTTTAACATATAAATATATAGCTTATAAAACAATATATGCTACAATATGATTTCCGCAGCTTATCGAACTTCGATAGGGAAAAAAAACTTACAACCTTATACGTCAGTAAACCACTATTGTTCATGGAAGTTGTTTTTCATACCTTCTACAGACTGCTCAAAGCTTACTATCTTCCTATACTTTGATCCTTGGATCTTACCTTTACTGATATATATATATATATATATATATATATATATATATATATATATATATATATATATATATATATATATATATATATATATATATATACATATATAAGTATATATACACGCACACGCACACGCACACACACACACACACACACATACACACACACACACACACACACACACACACACATATATATATATATATATATATATATATATATATATATATATATATATATATATATATATATATATATATATGAATGTATGTACGCCAACAAACCACTCTTGTTCCTGAAAGTTGTTTTTTTATGTACAAATAGAGAAATAGTCAGAATGCAGTGTTAAAACAAAGCAAAGTCGGCTAAAGTAGTAACCGAAACCAAGCCAAAACAAAACTCATCCATGCTAACGGCCATACACATCAATATGGATGTTTATAGATATTAATAATGGTGGGGATGGAAAACTATTAGTTAGAAGATGAATCAAGAACGTGAAATATTTTATGAGTGGACTAACGGAAAAATTATACGTAAACATACTAGCTGCTACAGTCTGACGTACAGATAGACTATTGTTAGCGGTGCGAGAAGAAGGTCGTATTGTAAAATTTCATCGACTTCAATTTTTCTGAGAATGCTTTTCTCAAAATGGAGCGTTCTATAACGGAAAACTCGTAACTCTCCTTTTTCCAAGTTTACCGCCTTTCCATACTTTAAAATCATTATTAATCAAAAGATTCATTTTCCACCGTTATTGAATTTGGTTTTAATAACAATGTAACACTCTATTAAATTTATTTGAAGAGGATATTTATAAATTTATGAAAACAATAAAATTCAGAGAATTCCATAACATATTTCAAAAGGACATATCTAAAATTAGACTATTTGTTCATCAATTCAAATAAAACCAAAAATATTTACCAAATACATCATAAGACTTACAACAACTTTATCGCCTGTTCTATTTACAAAGCTACAGGAGAAATTATTGTAACTTGTTAAATATCATCAAGAAAATGGGTAAAAAGATAACTTCCAAGTTACTCACCGATGACCACAAGGAACTCCTTTCGAGAAAGAACCCCTTCTTTACGTACAAGCTTCATAAGACGGATTTCGACCGCAAACTGACAATCAAACTGATCAGTACTATTAGATCGATATATGACTGATCGATAAACATATCTTTGGTGTATATAATATTCTAAGTAGAAAAGGGTTCACGTTTACCTTCAGGAAATTGTACATTAAACGGTTTAAAGCATTCTCCAATAGAAGCAGATGCAAATTTTCACAGTGTGTCATTTGCCATTGTTATACATCAACCATTCTAACCGTATTGATTAATGCAGTCAAATACGTTAAATCGATCAGACTTCACAGAGAAAGAAATTGAAATCATTATACCCGATCGAAAAATGGTTCCTGAATATAACAAAACTTTTTCCAACAATGAAAAATACAATGATTCTTGTAACCTTAGTATTAGTACCCAGAACTCCACGTGGAAAGCAGTAGTTCCATTGGTCTCTACAAACAACACAAAATCTGGAATCATATTTTGTGTTTATTGAAACGACCAGCAGTTAATTGTAAATACCTTCAACTTACGTGCCACCGATGTCTTTAGCAAAATCTTTCATATATCTTTTAAAGATTTGCTTTCCGAACAACCATCGAAGCTCATCTCACAAAAGCAAAGGCATGAGACAATACCTTCAACATTCACATTCACCATTCCATTATTACTCATCATAGCTTGAACCTGATAAAACGCTAAATCATATCCATAGATATCCTAACCGTTCCCAGACATATTACAATATGCCTTCTCCTGAACATGTTTCTTACTCTTTCGCAAATTAGCTAAATAACAGATTAACAGACTAGCTAATTAACAGATTGTTCACAACATATCCTACAAATACATTTCAGCCTTCGTCAGAAAATAAAAATTTAGTACACAGCGCTGGCGTGGCTGTGTGGTAAGAAGCTTGCTTCTCAACCACAAGGTACCGGGTTCAATCCCACTAGTGGAACCAAGGGAAAGTGCCTTCAATTATAGACTCGGCCGACCAAAGCCTTGTGAGTGGATTTGAAAGACAGGAACTGAAAGAAGCCCGTCGTATTTATATATATAATAATAATAATATTAGGGATAAAAATCCAAATTTACAGGAAAAAACTCAATTAAAGTCAATTTATTAAAAATTAAAATTAAATTAAGTTTCACAGTATAAAATATATAGTTTTAGAGCAAAGAACCAAAGTTCATGAACTCATCCATGAAAATCCACAGTCACATATAGAAAAATGTTGGTACGTTTACGTCCCCCTAGCTTAGCTGTTAGAGACCGATAGAATAAGTAGTAGGATTACAAAGAATAAGTCCTGCCGATTTCTTCGACTAAAACCCTTTAAGGCGGTGCTCCAGCATGGCTGCAGTCAAATGACTGAAGCAATTAAAAGAATGAAAGAATAAAATAACACAATTTCTCTCTCGCTTCAATGAAAACAAAACCAGAAAAAGAAATATAGCACGGTGCTCAACTCCATTCAGTACCATAGGCATTTATGAGAACAATAATTCCTAGTATCATGGACAGTCGCCATATTGTTTTTGTTAAGACCCCATTACTCAACTGTCATCCAGGAGCCATTCTAAACTGCATTTAAACATTTAAGTCGTATAAATTTTACAAGTCACCCATCTTTATGCATCACTAACAATGGCCTACATCTCTCTATGCGTGCAGATATCAGCTAGTATGCTTACGCATTTT
>NC_142930.1:11487734-11500234 GCF_046866305.1 Octopus bimaculoides | reverse complement strand
TGACTGATCATGTGACAGTTTTCTTTATATAACAGCCATCAAACAATAGCAATAAAGATACTGAATTGATTGTATATATTTCCGTATATGCGTTTGTGTGTATACCTTTGTTGGTGTATATGCATACAAATAACATGTTATGACATCACATGCTTTTGCACCTGGTTACGAGAATATATGAGGAGATACTATTAAATTATAATGTCAACCTAAAATTGAATAAATATATATTGGTATTTCATAAATTTTCATTCTTGTCTAAGATACTTCGTTATAAACGTAATAAATTGGTTTACTTGGAGAAAGAGGAAAAGTTTAATGTTTCGCTTTTATCCTTCGTCGGGGATAAATGTTTTCTTATGTACCGAACATATATAATAGATGCAGTGAGGATGACAAAAAGACGGGAGAAAATAATGAACTATAAGAGTGAGAAAAGAGAATATATCAAAGAATAAGTGAGAGCAAAGAATACATGAGAGGGAAGAAAATAGAAAGAGGCAACATAATAACGGAAGTGGATAGATATCAGAAGACGACAGGGATATGATTATTAATAAGAATACTAGCAAACTGTGAAGCATGATGATAAATCTGGGTTGCAAGGATTGGAGAGTGTAAAGTTAAGAGAGGAAAAGAAAATTACCTCGAAACTGTTCAGTTATTTCCCGTCGACAGATCTCTGGTTCCTGTAATCCTAGCTTTTTAGGTTGTCTTTTAATTTAGACGGTCAAATGTGAGCTGTAGTCTTAGTAATGGCTAGCATGAGTATATTGTAATTTTAGTATAACATTACTATACATCTAACAATCTGACCTGCCAATGTTTGTTATTGCAGATTGAAGGAGAAGGTTGTAACAGCACTTTGAACACACCCAACTAAACACCATTTACCACAGCTGACTATTTTGAAAAATGCAGTCGGGACGTGAAGAGAATTTAGAAGCTCGCTATGCAATAGTTTTGTGTTAAACTGGGCAAAAATGCGACAGAGGCGGATGAAATGCTCTAGACTACTAATGGATTAACTTGTATGAACCGAGCATCTATTTTTCACTGGCACAGGAGGTTCGAGGTTGGTACAGAAGAGATGAGAGATGTGAGAGGAAGAGGGAGATCAGACCATCAGAGCTGACTAAGAAAATTCGCAATTTTCTGAATGAAGACAATGAGCATACAGTCTGGAGTTGATTGGAAGCTATACACAGAATTATTCATGAAGATCTAAAATGCGCAAAATTTCTGCGAAGTTTGTTTCCAGGTTGTTCAGTGACGAGCAGAATGAAAACTGCGTTGGCGATAGTAAGCAGATGGTTGAGCTCATTACCTCTAATCCAAGAGTAATTGAGTTTCTGGGTACATGTGATGAAAGATGAATCTACTGTCATTTTTCAGAGACTTAGCGATAGAATGCCCAATGGAAACATTCTGGCTCCCCCATACCTACCAAATTCAGGTAAAGCAAGTCCATCGTGAAGCTCATGGGGAGTTTCCTAATTGACAGCAAGGGCATAATTTACATCCACTGAGTTCCCTCTGGTCAGACAATCATCAAAGATTTGTGGAGGTTTTGAGAGAGTTGAGGGAGAGATTTCGTCACAAAAGGCCAGAAATATATACTATTTGCCATCATCACCGGTTAATGATATCCTTCTATTTGCCTGTACCAGGTCCATCAGTCTGCGCCTCATCCTCTTCTGCACATGACCACAGCATTCATATTTCTCAATTTTGATGTTCTTATAGATGGGGGGATCAGCATTGTCAAACTACGACAATATATAGCAGAATAGGAGCTATTTTCGCACCAAAAATTCAACCATTGCGAAAGAGTTTTAGGAGTTCCTGATGGACATGGTTAAAGACGAAGACTTTGTTTACCTTTTGATGGAGAAATCTCAAAATCGAAAATTTTGTCCCGAATCACGAAATCTAAGGTATTAGTCTTGCCTTAAAAGTATTTTAACACTGTTTACAGATTTAAATGTTTTGGGTATAAGACATGAGCAGATCCCATGAGCATTATTTTTTGAATTTCTTTCATTTTTGGATTTCCTAGTATCTGAGCTAGGTAGCAGTCAACCCCTTTTGCTATCGTTCCTAGGGCACTTATGAAACAGGTATTGCTTTAGTCTTGAGGTTCCACATTTTGCCAATTTCTATTTCAAGATCTTTATACTTACACTGTTTTTTTTGGTAGATCTTGATAAATACATTTATGTCGATTGGAACAGTCATATTAATGAGGAGGCATGATTTTTGCCCGAAATCCTTCAATATAATGTCTGGCCTATTTGCATCTGTCTTTCTGTCAGCTTGAACGGTGAAGTTCCAAAGGAGGTGATTTGTGTTCCCACCAGTTTTTATCATGGAGCAGGCTCAATATTATTATTACTATTAGCATTATTGAGTGAGAGAGTAGTACATGTCATCAAAGTGACACTAGAGTAAAATATACGAAGCCCCGTATGCCCATCATGACAACCCCTCTGATAATGGTACACCAGGCACATGCATCATGATCTATCAGGATAAACTGCGCATGACCTTGCAGATGGGGCCCATGGTAATCTAATATCAATATAAACAGCGCATGACCTTGCAGGTGGAGCCCAGTTTGAATTTTATTCAGGTCGAGTAGCCAACCCAAAATGTCCCTGAATAAGGGTTGTTTAAGGATGTTGAACAAAACACCCATGTTTCCAATCCTGAAATCAATTGATGTGTAATTGAACCTTTTTATGAGTCTTCGTTTGTTTTCTCGAATTCGGCGCGTGTTTATTGTGATATTTTAAGGTAGTTTAGAGAAATTTGGAGTCTTCATTCAGCATGCGGCTTGGGTTGTATACGTACTCACGTTCCCTGAATATAAATTTATAAATTTATTATTATCATTATTATTATTATTAATATTATTCAGTAGTCTTTTATTATTATTTGTTTTGACTCAGGTTCGGGCTTATTCGTGGTATGATTTATATGGGTAGCGGGTTACTACCTGTGACATTAGGTATCCACAAGTTTTCAGCAGACAGTCAAGTGCTTAGAGCCCTCCTGTTAATTCTTGCTGTCCCTATGAGACAAACTATAGGAGCTCTACAAGGCATTCAATTCCAATCTCCTTCAGCAATTTGTCTATATTTAGGCGTACTCTTCTCAACGCACCAATTATTAGAGGCACGACCTTCGCAGTTTTCATAGTCCAATTTCTTCCTATTTCAAATTGTGAGGGATTGTATAGTTTGTGGGGTTTCTTTTTTCTTTTTCTTTACGATCCTCGAATCAAGCGGGCATGATGGCTCAATTACTAAACAACTTCGCTTTTCCTTATCTATAATTTTTATGCCCGGTCTATTATTTTCTAACTTCTTGTCTGCTTGAATAGGAAAGTCCCACAAAATCTTACATTTCTCCGACTCCAGTACCCTTTCGACTCGTTGATTGTACCCTGTGTTTCCAGCTTCAAATCCCTATTTTTGACAAAGTTTCAAGTATAAAACTTTTACAACCTGGTCGTGCCTCCATTTCTTATATTCTTCTTGTGCCAACTTGGGGCATTCTACCGCTATGTTTGCCACTATCTCGTTCCAAGTTCAACAGGCTCTACATTTTTCTCTCCATATATATTATTTCTCAAGTTGTTTGTTTTTATTGCTTGAACTTCGGCTGCTACAATTAGGCTCTCTGCTTCTTTTTTCAATTGCCCTTTCTTTTAACCAAGCCCAGGATTTTGTTCCACATACATCCTCGGTGACTTTCCAATCTTGGCCATGTCAAGGTTCCTTTTTGATCTGTCTGAGGTGCTGTCTTTGAATTTCAGTCTTGTCCTTCTCTCCTATTATGCACTTTATCAACTGTTCTTTATTTACTCTCTTTAGTAGTTTTCTGTGCTGTTTTTCTGTACTACTACTACAGATTTCTGTGCCTCTCAACAAATGACTATGATGCACTCC
Source organism: Octopus bimaculoides (assembly GCF_046866305.1). NCBI lineage: Eukaryota > Metazoa > Mollusca > Cephalopoda > Octopoda > Octopodidae > Octopus > Octopus bimaculoides. Next base: position 11,496,281 of record NC_142930.1, on the reverse strand, counting down.
CACTATTTCTGCTCCTGATCAGAGATGTACATATTGTCAGCCACTAAGGGACATACCCAAATTGTTAAGGTCAAGCAATTAACAAGCAAATCTGTGGTACTGAGCAGAATATTTTGTGTAGCCCATTTTTACACCAAGACAAAGCATGTACATAACACTTCCAATCGGTTAAGATCAGAAACTATGAGAGCCAGTACCTGGTACTGCATCAGGGCATTTATTATTATAAGTGACAGTTCTATGGGAACACAATTCCGATTTCCTTTAAATTCCTCTTGATGCCTTCTGATACGGTCCCGAAGGACCCAACAATAATTGGCACTATCTTCACCTTCAGTTTTCATAGCCGGGTTATTTATTTCATTCATTCATTCATTCATTCATTCATTCATTCTTCTTCTTCTTCTTCTTCTTCTTCTTCTTCTTCTTCTTCTTCTTCTTCTTCTTCTTCTTCTTTTCCTCCTCCTCCTCCTCCTTCTTCTACTTCTTCTTCTTCTTCTTCTTCTTATTATTATTATTATTATTATTATTATTATTATTATTATTATTATTATTATTATTATTATTATTCAGTAGTTTTATTTTTATAACGTGCTTTCACTTCAGTACTGAGCGCAGCTCTGTGTGCCTTGGGTATGTGCTGTGGTTTGCTGCGATGCTCTTATGGTTACTGTATTGAAAGTGTTTTGCGTAGGATGTGTGCAGTGCCCAGTAGTGCAATTTTCTGAATGTTATATATACTTGTAAGTCCTAGTGTTTTTGTTATGTATTTGTCTGAATATTTTTTTATTATACCAAAGGCGCCTACTATAATAGGAATTTTTTCTCTTTTTAGATTCCACATTCGAGTTACCTCTATTTCCAGGTCTTTGTATTTTGAAGGTTTCTCCATTTCTTTTAGGGAAACGTTGCTATCTGCTGATTATTATTATTATTATTATTATTATTATTATTATTATTATTATTATTATTACTATTATTATCATCATTATTATATGATAAAAACTAACAGCTTATTTTGATGGGTATGATGGATAGTCTCTAAAGTGACACTTGTTTACTGGTCATGCTTTAAGAACCCTGCGGACAATTCTTGCAGTTCTAAGCAATGCTGATTTTTGTAGGTGGTCTGCCTCCCCATTTGTATCAATCTTTTTGAGCAACGCTGGTAGTTGAGTGCTGATACTTCCAAGTGCACCAATTACCATTGGTATCACGTCTACTTTCTTCATTGACCACAAACGTCGTATTTCCCACTTCAAATCTTCATAGTTGTTATTTTATCTTCTTTCTCTTTGAACCTGTTGTCACCAGGACATGCTATGCAGATTATCATGCATGTTTATTTTTTATTCACCACAACAATGTCATGTTTTCTATGTCTGGTCAGGTGACCGCACTAAATCATTGCATCCCACAATGCATCTCATTCTCGGTTACTCCTTCTAGGGTTTTCTCATACCATGTGATTTCCACAGAGCTCCCAATGGATCATTGTTGTCATATTGTCATGTCTTTTGTAATCGCGTTGTGCCAATTTCAGACATTCGCTAACAATGTTCCCATACCGTTTCACCCCTCTCACCACACATTTTTCATTTTTCGCTGTCCGTAGTGTTGTCTATTTTGCACTTCACATTGTTGGTACTTAACGCTTGTTCTTGAGCTGTACATATAATTGCTTTTGTCTGTATCTTCAGGTCACTCCTCCTAATCCATAGCCACCAGTCTTCTGTATCTGTCTGGCGTTCGTACCTCTTGCAAACTGCCTGAAATTTTAGATGAGGTAGCCCTTACTACAATAGAGCTCTGGTCAATAGTAACTTGAAAAAGACCTCATACACCCTAACCCAAGCAAGAGTCCGGCCTAAAATATACCTCGGAAAGTTATATTATTCACTCAGACCTACTTTTTCTTAAGTGTTAGGACGAAGGTGTGTAAAAAATTCCTAGCTCTCATACATAAGCATTTTCCCAAAATCCTTAGATATAGAAACATTTTATTAGAGGCTCTATGAGGGTTGCCCACAGTTGCGGTCCTGATATGAAAAGCATTATTTCATCTATGCCAATGCAAAACTCACTCCAGACTGCAACTTTTGGAATCCAGATACATATCTACTAGATTAGGTATGTATGGTTAACTCAGTAGTCTATGAAGTGAGGTTACCACTGTTTTGACAATTAAGGGCATTCACAACACTTGTAGGAGAAAGGTAACGTAATATTTTATGAGTCTTTAAAGAAAGATAGAAGTAATCGGTTCTAATCTCTCTTTAGGTTGCGGAATTTCCTGTTTAAACCACCTATTCAGTTTTCGCACCGAAGCTAAATAACATGTGGAAGAACAAAACAAATTTCACAGCAAAGGAAAAGTGATATAGTAAATTGCAATTATATAAAACAACAATGAACAATGCTGCACATGCCCCAGGAATTGAATAATAATAATAATAATAATAATAATAATAATAATAATAATAATAATAATAATAATAATAATAATAATAATAATAATAATGAGAATAATGGTTTCTGATTTAGACAGCAATATTGAGGGGAGGGAAATTAGTGGGTATCTCGACCCCAGTACTTGACTGATGCTTTTAATAATAATGATAATGGCGATAATGATGATGATGATGATGATGATGATGATGATGACGACAATAATAATAATAATAATAATAATAATAATAATAATAATAATAATAATAATAAAGATGCCGATGGCGACTGCGGAGATCAGATGATAATGCTGCTGCTGATGGTGGTGATGGCGATAGTGGTGATGCTGATGTTGGTGATGCTGATGGTGGCGATGCTGATGGTCGTGATGGTGATGGTGGTGATGCAGATATTAACGATAATGATGCTGACGATGAAGCAATAAGGAAAATTCTGAAGGAAACAATACAAAAAAAAGTTAATGAAAAAGAATAGAAAAGAATTGAATTATTGCATTTTTCTAGAAATAAATAAAAAAAAACTGCCTAAATGAAACAAAAGTTGTCGCAATTTACACTTTAAAAAATTAAAAGTAAAATATAGGAAAGAGAAAAATTACAAGAAATATTTATTTGCATGAGAAAAACAACTTTAAATAAACTAGCTAAGAAGAAAATAAAAAAGTAAAGAAATTGACTTGACTAATTCTATTATCAATTTTGTCTTAGCAATCAGTTAGCTTTAAAAAATACAGTTAAACAGTTCAGCTTGCTTGCTATTTTAGCCAATTCTCTGACAAGTGCTGTCACTATGAATGAAATACAATCGGGTTTTAATAGGGCAGCCATTTTGTTCAATCTATTTTTTATAATTATTTCCTTTTTCACTTGATTCATTATCATCATCATCATCATCATCGTCGTCATTATCTAAAACGACAACCTTATAACCATTCATTTCTCAGCCTTGTAGAATTTCGGAAAACCTGCGTTACAGTATTTTCATATGGCGTCATCATATGTACGTTGACTCACCCTCCTAAGACTAATCTTATTTTTCCTGAAATTTCCTTATCTATCAGTACGAATGGAAATTCTTACTTTTTCCACATAAGACAGAAATCAGTAGTAGTAGTAGTAGTAGTAGTAGTAGTAGTAGTAGTAGTAGTAAGGAGGCGAGCTGGCAGAATAATTAATTCTCTCCATATATATTATTTCTCAAGTTGTTTGTTTTTATTGCTTGAACTTCGGCTGCTACAATTAGGCTCTCTGTTTCTTTTTTCAATTGCCCTTTCTTTTAACCAAGCCCAGGATTTTGTTCCACATACATCCTCGGTGACTTTCCAATCTTGGCCATGTCAAGGTTTCTCTTTGATCTGTCTGAGGTGCTGTCTTTGAATTTCATTCTCCTATTATGCACTTTATTAAATGTTCTTTATTCACTGCCTTTAGTAGTTTTTCCGTGCTGTCCTGTAAGTATTTTAAAAGGATTTTTCTTTCCATCTGTACGCGAAGACGGGCGAAATCCTGCAAAGTATTCTGTTCGTCGTGCTAACGATTATTAATGTTGTTGTTGTTGTTGTTGGTGTTGTTGTTGTTGTTGTTGTTGTTGTTGTTGTTGTTGTTGTTGCTGTTCTTGTTGTTGTTGTTGTTGTTGTTGTTCTTATTGTTGTTATTTAATCCTTTCGGTGTCGATCAAATAAATACCAGTTTGGAACTTGGGTCTATATAATCGACATTGTTGAAATTGCTGATCTTGTACCAAAATTTGAAATCAGTAGTAGTAGTAGTAGTAGTAGTAGTAGTAGTAGTAGTAGTAGTAAGGCAGCGAGCCGGCAGAATAATTAACGCGCCGGACAAAATACTTAGACGCCCGCTGAGGTCTTGACTTTGCATTTCATCTTTTCGGAGTCGATAAAATAAGTACCAGTTAAGGACTTGAGTCAATATAATTAATTTACATACCTCCCTCGGAATTACTGGCCTTGTTGCAAAATTTTAAACTATTATATATAGTTTTTTGTGTGAATTTTTAATAAATGTTTGTGTGGAGATAGTGAGAGCTGAGACATTCTACCACAATGTATGCTACTGTCTTGTTCTAAGTTCTACGGGACCTGCATGTCCTGGGGTAGATATAATCGACTAACACTTCCCCTAAAATTTCAGTCCTTGTGCCTAAAGTAGAAAGGACTATTATTATTATTATTATTATTATTGTTATTGTTGCTGTTGTTGTTGTTATCAATTGTAGCTGATTGTTTAGTAGAATTGATAGTGTCGAAAAAGTCTATGCTATATCTATTGACGACTCTTTACGTTCTGGATTCAACCCCCGCCGAGGTCAAATTTGCTTTTCAAATAAAGTACGAATCAACCACTTAAATCGATGTAATCGGCTGCTTCTCTTCCTCATTTATTTGTCCGGCATAGAAAACCCAGCTCCTACACTTGTTTTAGCATGAGCCGCTTGTGGGGTTTTTGTCCAGAAGTGATCGAAAGACAGAGAAAAGAACATTGGCAATTTCATTAACAGGGCAAACATACCGTTGCACTTAGTGCATCACTGACCGTAGCATCTAAAACGATTAGTGAGCTTATTTATTGAATGTATGGTGGTCTTTATCGTGTTCTTTTGTTTCTTTTCTTATGTCATATGCATTTTATACGTTGAATTGTGGCAGAACATATTTTCATGTGTAATTTGTAGTTCTCTTTTATTTTCAGTGTCTTTTCTTTCTAAGAGATATTCTATTTCAATTTTTGGGACTTTTTATTGCCTGTTATAAATCCCTGTACACTCACAAATGTGTTTGCTGAGAATTTTTTCTCACTTCTATACGTTTTACTCCACAGCTCATAAATCTCCTTTATAGTATTTCTGTGTGCTATATAGAGTGTTAATGGACAATAGGAACGTAACACTTAAATATAATGTTCACTGACCGACTTTCTCTTTTAATTTTGCTTCATTTTGGATGCTAGCAATAACAGACTGTCTTTTTGTTCGAAGTTAACTTTTTGAAAGGACGCTATTTCTAAACCACTTTTTATGTTAAATTTGTATAGTGATTTCATTAAACTCCCTAGTTGTAGTCATTGATGATGATGATGATGATGATGATGAGGAGGAGGAGGAGGAGGAGGAGGAGGAGGAGGAGGAAATCCGAGCCATTCCTAAAGCTTAATCTATGCGTATCTATCTTTTAAAATTCAGCCTTCTCATTACCCAAGTTACCCCATATAACGCTTTTGTTCGTAAAGTAAAATAATAAAGTCCTACAAGTAAGTTCAGTTCAAAATATTTATTTACACCAGGATTGGTGTCTTTTTCAATAATTATCTTATTCCAAGTTGTGAATAGAGACACCAGGAACCTGCTATTGGTTGTGTATCCTCTCCAGACGGGCGATTTTCGACCCACCAAATAATTTCGGTGGACGTTAAATTTAATTGAACCAAATACAACTCAACAAGATGGCGGAGCGCGTTTTGAAAGAGTTCAGAAAAACAAAACAAATCCTCCTACCAATATGGTAATGGATGAAGACTTCCTCCCCCTTCCCTCCGTTATGGGCAACAAAACAAGGGAAGAGGAGGAGAAAAGCAAGACTGTCATGGTACAAAGTCCAGCTAACAGTAACAACAATAGTAGCAGAAACACTAACAGCGCTAGAAATGACAACAGCAGCAGCAGTAGTAGTAGTAATGATAGCAACAAGCACAAAAAAGACAGCAACGGCAGCGGCATTAGCGATAACAACAACAACAACAACAAGAGCAAAACTGACAACAGCAACAACAACATCGACAAGAACAACAACAACAACAACGGCAGCAGCAGCAACTAGAGTAACAACAACAAAAACAACAAGGACAGTATCAATGTTGTTGTTTTTTGTTTTTGTTTTTTGGCACTCCGTCGCTTACGACGTCGAGGGTTCCAGTTGATCCGATCAACGGAACAGCCTGCTCGTGAAATTAACATGCAAGTGGCTGAGCACTCCACAGACACGTGTACCCTTAACGTAGTTCTCGGGGATATTCAGCGTGACACGGTGTGACAAGGCTGACCCTTTGAAATACAGGCACAACAGAAACAGGAAGTAAGAGTGAGAGAAAGTTGTGGTGAAAGAGTACAGCAGGGTTCGCCACCATCCCCTGCCGGAGCCTCGTGGAGCTTTTAGGTGTTTTCGTTCAATAAACACTCACAACGCCCGGTCTGGGAATCGAGACCGTGATCCTATGACCGCGAGTCCGCTGCCCTAACCACTGGACTATTGCGCCTCCACACAGTACCAATAACAATAACAAAAATGTATTCGCAACAGCAGTAGCGAAGAACAAACTACTCTTTACCATAGACCTCACAAATAGGGATCAGATGCTACCATAGGCATGGAAACTAATAAGACAAGAGAAGACATAGCCAACCTGACAATCCCATCAGAGGCAATTAAAGCAGAGGAAAGAAGAACAGTGCTTTTCAGATGCCTCTCAGGAGACACGAAAAGAGCGACTTTCATGGCCCAAGTAGATATTGAGGCGGCGCTGAGGTGCATCAGAAATGACATCAAATACGTAGCGAGGGGCTACGACTATTTCCCTCCCACAAAATTTCAGGCCTTATGCCTGTAGCGGAAAGGATCATCGTTATTTGAACGCAGCCCTTCTGTGATTGATATAAGACGTAGAGCAACGGAACAAACGCACTGTGAAGTTTGTTTCAGCATATTCCTTTCTGAGCTCAAATCCTATTGAGGTCTACTTATCGTATCATCCTTTAGTGGTTGATACACTAAACTTCAATTCAAGTACTGGAATCGATTTAATCAACTGTTCCGTTCCCTCCATCCAAATCTGAATCTTTTTACTTATGTCAGAAATTATTTAAAAGACTTGGTAATGTATGAGAATTTAGTTTGCGTATTTAGTTACGTCCCTTTATGTTTTGAGCTTAAGTCTTGCTAGGGTTGACATTACTTTTCATCTTTACGATGTCAATTAAATAAATGCTGCCAAAGTACTAGAATCACCGTAACCCCTTACAACTGCCCATTTAGATGTAGCACTGTACCTTTGCTAAAAGTCATTATAATCGTTATAACCATTATCATCGTCATCACCCCTATTACCAATTATTACCGTTACTATTATTGCCATTAGCTTAAAGACTTTTTCGAAACAAACACCAAATGCGCCATTTCAAAACGAAATTAGATTTTTCTGTTTAAACTGCGATCACTTAAAGTTCAAAGATTGGCTCTTAAATAGCCCTTTCCAATAACTTTAGGGACTGTAACGAGTGACATACGGGGTCTTTTCAGGTCATTCAGCCTTCAGTTTTTTAATTACTTTTTATGATTTTTTCAGAAATTTTCTTCCCACTGATTACGTGATTGATTATTCATTTGAAACCTTAAGAAAATGCATTCATCTTTAATCGGTTACATTTTTAGTAAAATTGAAAATTCTATTGTGAATGTTTCAATACTGAAATCTTCTGTCTTTGTGGTGAAGGGGTCTTGTAAATCATTCATCATCATTATCAGCAGCAGTAGAAGTAGCAGCAGTAGCATTTTCTTCTTCTTTCACTACTACTACTACTACTACTACTACTACTACTACTACTACTACTACTACTACTACTACTACTACTATACTACACTTTTTTCTGTTTTTTTTTCTATTCTGTTCTTTATTCTTCTATCTTCTGTCTGCACACCTGCTGTTTTTGTCTTGACTTTTTTGTCTTTAATTTTCTATATCCTTTATAGAATTAATTTTCAAACGACACCTGTGATTGTGGTTTTCTGCTGTGTATATTATATGATGTCTTTAGTGTTGTCCACTCATGGGCAATAATTGGAATAAAAGGTTGAGGCGATCAAATCAACGCAGGGCGCCCCTGTACTTCATTGACTGGCACAATAATGGTTTCAAATTTTGGCGTAATGATCAAAACATACTTTGATATAGTTGGAGTTGAACAGAGAATCTCACTCAGTCGGAATATACAGATCAGCTTTCGTGGCTTTTTTTTTTCAGAACCTCCATAACTGGGAATAAGAAAAGTGGGAGTAGGAAAAGTAGGTATATA
>NC_142930.1:11467734-11480234 GCF_046866305.1 Octopus bimaculoides | reverse complement strand
TAGATAGATAGATAGATAGATAGATAGATAGATAGATAGATAGATAGTCATTATATCACTCTGCTTTAAATATTACCTGATGCGCGTCATAATCGCATAATCCCAAAATTTGTATTATATTTGCATTCATCATCAAGCTATAACATGTCACGTGAAATCTGGAGATGGACTTTTCTCGGGTGGTGAAGCCCTGTATATACCTTATGATTAGACGCTGTCACTTGAGTACATATTTTCTCAGTATCTTTTCTTTTGATGATTTAAAGTGATATTTTTTATTACTTAAATATTCTTCACTATGGTTTGTCCTAACACAAAGAGAGTTTAGTTTCACTTACACAGTATAATGACCTGAGATGCTTAAATGTACTAGGGCTGTGACTTCTGCAAAATGCTCAATCAAAAGAACATTTTTGAATAGGGTTTCCTCTTGTCAATCAAGACAGTCATGAAGCCGTTATCTGGGACGACCAGCAAGGTAATCGTGTGGTTTCTTAAACTCTACTTCTTCGGCGCATTTGACATTCTTTTGAAACCCAAGAATTAATTGATATTCTATATCCGCAAATAGGTAGGCAATTACTACCTGAAGAATAAAATGAAATAATATTGCTTGGGTTGTATTTTGAAGGAGATATGAATTATCTCTGCTTGTTTCGTTTCACTGAATTCAAAAGTCTGCCAGGTTAATTCTTTTGGCATAAATCGGAGTCAGAGCTCATTAATTAATTAACTTACATATATATTGCTATGCATCAACTTTGTTACGCATGAGAAACTCGATCTCTCCTGAAAATCTGATTGTTCTGTAGTTAAGCTAAAGCTTCAAATTTCTCGTGTAATTACAATGATCCCCTGATAATTACTGAGAGAATCTAATCTAATTGGTGGACTGTTTGTTCTTAATAATGAGTGATTTCCATAGGTATTAAGCCTGAAGTTTAGTTATTATGGTAAGTGGAATTTCGGAAATTGGAATGGTCATCTTTTTTTTTTTTTTTTTTTTGCCTGAAATACAGCTACATGCGTACATGTAGCAATTTCCAAATGAGAATTAGACCGCCTTGATTCAATGAGAAATTATCATAGAACTACGAAATAGCCACTGTAATATATCATTAATCTACTTTACGCATATCACAGCAATTTAAATCACCATAAGACAAGATTTGCTACCATTATATCTTTTATTTTATTTTATGTGTTGTTGTTCTTTAAATGTAGTCTACAATGTATGTATATGTCGATGAAGCATTACCACAGGTTGTAATCACTTAGACATACTCTAATATAGATCCCTACATGTAATTATACTAAAAACAGTTCACTTAATTAGATCTGAATATGTGTGCTTTTTGGAAATGATGAAGTTGCATCTAACCGAAGTCAAAGTTTTGACAAATTTTGCATTATTAAGGAAACCACTATGCATATTGAAAAAACGTTCTCACTTATGCTGACTATGGTTTGAAGAAATCACAACTACGGCCTTCATAAATAAAACAAATGCTAGTTGTTACAGCATCGGATTTCTTGAAGTGAACATATCTCCTTAAATCCCAAACTTTGCAACGGTTATTATTTTTTAAGGGACTCCAAAACTGATAGGATTAGGGTAGGAAGTTATCCTGAAATTAGGGATCTGGCTCAAATATTTGCAATAGATTGTACTCACTAAATGTACCCAAAGGCCAGATTGCAGTGTCCACTGGATTAAGTCTACCTCCGCTGAAAGCATCCTATTCAAAGTCAGGAATGATTGTGAGATTTTGAAATTAACTTCTCTAGCTAGCCGAGTCAGACTTTAAGTATTTTTCTTTCCCCCACTATATGATGTGAAAGCATTGATTTCATTAACTAGTGTCCTTCTACTCTGTAGAGTGGATTTGCATTTTCTATCTGATGTCTCTAAACTATTACTATTTACTTTATTTAATGCCATTTTGTGATCCGCTGATAGCGTTATGTCTTTACTGCTGTTTTTTTTTTTTGTCTAAATGACAGGTGTTTGCGTGGGTGAATCTGCGTGCGACCGTGCGTCTGCTTGCGACTGTGTGCGTGGGTGCGACTGTGTGCGTGCGTGCGTGTATGTTTGAATATATGTACATACACACACACAGATGCATGTATGTATGTATATATATATATATATATATATATATATATATATATATATATATATATATATATATATATATATATATATTGAGAGAGAGAGGGAATAAATAAATGGAGTTAAACGCAGGTGTTATTCAAATCTTTTTAATGCTGACATGTTTCGAAGAAAACATTGGTATTATTAAAAAGATTTGAATAACACCTGCGTTTAACTCCATTTATTTATTTATCTATATTATATAAAAACATTTCACCTAAACCTGGAGTTTCTACCTCTATAAGTAGGCTGTTACATCCTTGGTACTTGTGTGAATTCTTGCTACCCTGGTAACTATTTATTTTTTCCGTGTTATATGTAAACATTGAAAAAATACACATACATTTGTATATATGATATATTGATATATATATATATATATATATATATATATATATATATATATATATATATATATATATACATATAACAATGAACAAATGTTAAACAAATACACAACTGTTGCAAGTCAAGACACAATTTAGCAAAACTGGGCTTGATTCTGTAATCGACAAGCAAAGACATAACAATTACTGAACTGACCAATATGTAACAATAAACAGATAAATAATTTCAGATAAATAGGATCTGAAAAATATATATATAAAACAGGATCTGAAATATATGTGTGTATATATATATATATATATTTGTTTTGCAAGACTTTTGACGTAAGTACAACAATATATATATATATATATATATATATATATACATATAAATATATATTTGCAAATAAACGTAAACGAAAGAAATAGAAAAGCAAATTGTCAAATGAAAGAACGACAAACAATAACGTCTTAATTGAAAAGTATTGGAATCCAGCCAATGAAAATAATGGTTATAGTCAAAATAATGAAGCTGTTCTATAGAACCTACTCGAAAATCGAAAACAATGTTCTCGCCCGAAGATTGTAGCAATATGAAATTCAGACAAGTTTTTTCAGCGTAGACTAAAGAATGTTTGCGTGCGTGTAGAGGAATAGATGGATGGAAATATATGTACATTGACAGAGGAACAAAGTAAATTTATTTATTCAGTATTGGAATCAAAAGAGACGCAGAAACTAAGATCACAAACCTTCCACTTGTGACCAAACTGTTTTCTAGACGTAATGTATCCAGAACTACCGAAGCAAATGTGTGTTCTTTAAAGACGGTTATTGTTATTTAACTCAATTTAGCTTTAACTGGGCTAAATAACATTAACCGTCTTTGAGTTGACCTACGATCAGTCAATACTGTTCTAGTCGTGACTAGCCTTCATTTTCTTACGCACAAGGCACCTTTAATATCTAAAATGTCTTTCTCTTCTAAGGCGATATGGTGAGATTTCGAGAATTATTTCCAGCGGGTAAGAAAAAAAAACCGCATAGTTAACCCACCAGAGAAGACGATGTTCATAGTCTTTTGGATCATTCAAGACTGCAAAATAAAAAGAGCTCCTTCCTTTCTGCTATTTTTATTTTATTATTTTTCATATTTTCTGCGTAACACTAAATTCTTGTTCGTTTTTAAAGCCTTTTATTCTCTCTTTCTCTCTCATTGGCTCTTAATTACCATTACATTCAATCTATATTCACTCTTCTCTCTCTTTATTTCTCTCTCTCTCTTCTCCACTATCTCTCAGTTTCTCTTTTTTCCACCCTATATTCTTGTCTACCTCGTCTTTGAGGTTTCTCTTACCGTCGCTTACTGACTCATTTTTTTTACTTTTCATTGTTTCACTTTGCAGTCACACCTTTTATACCTGTGTTTTCTCCTTTTCTCCAACACCCTTTTTCTCCAGTCAACTCTCCAATGTACCCTAATCTTCAATCTTCCCATTCTCTCTCTCTCTCTCTCTCTCTCTCTCTCTCTCTCTCTCTCTCTCTCTCTCTCTCCTAAATTAAAATGTTTCTCTTCCTGCTGTATGCCTGCCACGTTCTTCCACACTCTCTTTGCCTTACTACTATTTCAACTAATCTCTCCCTCCTCTCTCTCCTCTCTCTCCTCTCGCTCCTATCTCTCTCTCTCTCTCTCTCTCTCTCTATATATATATATATATATATATATATATATATATATATATATATATATATATATATATATATATATATCTGAATATCGTCCGTCCCATCTTCCCTCTCGACCTTATTTTCATTACCTTTTTCTATTTTTTCTTTCTCCTACTCCATTACTTGTCTCTCTCTCTCTTTCTCTGTCTCCCTTTCCCTCTCTCTACCTTCTCCTCTTTATTTCACTCTCTCTCTCCTCTTTCTTTTTCTCTCTCCCTTTCTTTTTCGCTTTTCTTCTCTCTTTCTCTGTATGCCCAGAATTACTCATACAGGTGCCTTTATTAGACACGTCCGCTTAAACTAAATAAGCGAACAAGGGAGAAACGTTCAGAAACGAAATGACGTGGTGGGAGGATTTGATTATGGAGGAGAAGCTAGCAAATGAAATGCAATGGCGGAAATGGAGAATTGGGGGAGAAAAAGAATAGCGGGAATTAGGTGATCAAAGGTCGTGCGTTCTTGACTGCAAGCAGGGATAGGACATTTGGCAGTAATGATATGAAGGCTGTGGTGTTGGCGACGGGGCGGTGACGACGGTGGAAATTAGGGTGAAAGGTGCTGAGGGTAGTCAAGGTGGAGATGATGGTGACGATGGTAGTAATGAGTAATGAGAAGGGGGTGAAGGGTAGCAGACTGGGGCTGGATTATCTGTTGATTAAGACATGGAAGAAAGAGGGAGAAAGGGGAAGCCAAGAGTAAAGGTTTTGAAGAGATGTGGTGTTAGAAGCGGCGTTGTCTTAATGAATGAGTCAAATTGACGGCGGTCAGGTCATATGCTGTGGAGGGGGGGGGGGTGCACGAATGTAGCTCCCTTTGAAGCTTTCGGTGTAGGCGGTGGAGTGAGAGGTTGAGGTAGAAAAGAAAGGTGATAGAAAAAATTATGGGGGCACATTCATGCACATTCATACACACACACACACACACACACACACACACACACACACACAAACACGCAAACACATACACACACATACAAACACAAACACAAACACAAACACACACACGCACACACAAACACATGCAAACACACACAAGCACAAACACACACACGCACGCACACACGCACACAAACACACGCACACAAACACACGCACACAAACACACGCACACAAACACACGCACACAAGCACACGCGCACAAACACACGCACACATACACACGCACACATACACATGCACACAAACACACGCACACAAACACACGCACACAAACACACGCACACAAACACACGCGCACATAGACACGCACACACACACACGCACACAAACACACGCACACAAACACAAGCACACAAACACACGCACATACACACGCACACAAACACAAGCACACAAACACACGCACATACACACGCACACAAACACAAGCACACAAACACACGCACATACACACGCACACAAACACACGCACACAAACACACGCACACAAGCACACGCGCACAAACACACGCACACATACACACGCACACATACACATGCACACAAACACACGCACACAAACACACGCACACAAACACAAGCACACAAACACACGCGCACATACACACGCACACAAACACACGCACACGTACACACGCGCACAAACACACGCACACATACACACGCACACAAACACACCAACAAACACACACGCAAACATACAGATGTATATATGAAGAAAACATAGAGAGAGACACGCAAACATTTAAACAATCTCACAAACACATATTCACACACATACAGGTACGTAAACATTACGACACACTCACACATATGTACATAGGGAGACACACGCACGACCACGAACGTCCATACATACATACGCACACGCATACACGCGCATACATACACACACACATACATAACACCCTCCCACTCACGTGCAATCACTGAACTTAGGAAAGAACATGACTGTGGTAGTTAACACCTTTTCCTACTCCTTAATAAAATCAAGAAAGAAAATGAAACTTAATTTGACTCAGAGAATTCTCTTTTCATCTCAAAATACACTTCATGGCATAGAACGGGGAGCTAGCAGTTAGCTTCCAGAAATCCGAAACCTAGAATGAGTTTCTATCAACGTCTTGAAGTTCTCTCTCACATCGCTTGCACTACCGTCTAAGGATGCTTTCACATCGTCACTCGACATATTACATATATAAACTTGCGCCTACACGTTTATATATTTAAGAAGTGTTCAATGATGAACTCCATTTGATCGTAGGTTTGTTCGATTAGAGGTGACATAGAGTTAAGCAACGACGGCTACTTGTATATTTTATTAAGGTATGAGAGATGTATTACTTACGACCACCTCTCAGCTAAAACGTAGAGCATTTTCTTCCTGAAGAGAGAAGAAAGCACTTCAATATCTATTGTTACTATGGAATTATTGTTCTGCATAATATGGTCTTGAACACGAAACACAGTTTCAACTTCCAGTTAGAAAAAATTGCACTCCATTTACAAACAATATTTCCCCATCAACATGTATCATCATTCAATTGCTGTGGGTATGAGATTTTCGTTAACTTCATTTAAACCACGTAAGATCATATTGAACACGTCTATAATCAAAGAACTAGATAAATCCTGATCAAGCAGATCTATGCTCGAAGATATTCTAATCGTTACCAAACTCTCTTCTCTTTTTTAAAGCGCTGTTTATCTCAGATTGTATTAGCAAATGGGGCCTTTTCCAGTTGTAAAACGACGGAGTGTGTTTTGAAGGAGATTACGCTGCTATTTCCAGAAAATTTCTGAATTTTTAAGCAATAGCAACAGTATCTCTTCATTTTTGGATTTGGTTTGCAAAATCCTTTATGTGAGTTTGTGTGTTGAAGCATATTTTGTTGTGTCTGGGGAGAGTCATTCTCTTTTAGTGCCTTATTATTTAACACACTCCCCGGTAAAGTTTCCACTCATTTACTTATTCATTTTCTTAAAATTTTCGTTGCATTTTTCAACCTTTCCAGACTATTGAAAAGGTTGCAAGACGCAACGGAAATTTTATGAAAAATAAATAAGCAAATGAGTGGAAACTTTACCGGTGAGTGTGTTAAATAATAAGACACTAAAAGAGAATGACTCCCCAGACACAACAAAACAGTATCTCTGCAGTTTACAAAAGGAGGTGGAGAACGCACATTAGAAATGTATTATTACGCAGTGTTCTTCATCTTCGCAAGCCATAACAGACTGGTGAGATTATTGACGCTGTTGATGGTCTTTTAAAACGTTTGTTAGTAGACGTATGTGGAGAAATACGATAGACAATAGGAAGTCTAAAGGACAAAGATTAGGTGAGGTGTTGAGTGTAGGACATATGTAGTGAAGCATAGCAAGGATAGCTCATAAAGGGGAGTTGGGTATTTGAGACTTAGTACGCAACTACTTCGTCTGGAGGAGTCTGTCCCAGTCCATTGTTTATATATGCATCTGTCAACTAGTTAAGCTTTGGGTCTTTTGTTTTCGTTTTATTATAATTGGATAAATGTTTTTTTCCTCCTTCTGTTCGAGACATAGATATTTAGATTCTAATTTCTGTTGTTTTATCGTGTTTTATCATGTTTTGAATATTATAAGCGTAAATACGTATCTTATAAAGGCAGAGAGACTATCTGCAACGAAGATTGGATAGTCACGACTGGAACGCTTTTGATAAAATTCCTGCACGTTCAGCAGTAATTTGAGATAAATCAACAAGTAAAAGCAGTAAAGTTATTTAGTATTACTAAGCTTAACCATACTCTTGGTTATCGTAAAGAATTATTTCTCACTTTTATATCCTAACTTTTGTTGCTTTGTCATGCCATTGAATGTTTTGCGCGTAAATATAGGTTTACGGTAAGAAAAAAAAATTAGAATGAGCTAAATAAATAGACTACACCCACCTTCAGCCCTAACTATTTATTTAACTACTCGTTGGAAAGGTCGTATATGGATTGAGAATAAGAGTAGTTAACACCATTGTAATCACTACCATCACCATTACTACCACTATTACAACTACCAACTCCAACTATCACTTCGATGAGTGATTGATTAACTTGCAATACAGAATGTAAATCCTCCCTTGAGAAAAATAAGAGTTGCAACAATAAAAACAACAAAAATAGCAACTACGACATAGAAAAGTGATGGCAAGCAAAAAAAAAAAAACTGCAAGTAAGAATTGTGTTTTAAAGCCAGAAATAGCAAGTAACGACAAATGTATGACAAAGATTTGCCATTGAATTTCTTTGAAATATCACGCTCTCTATCACGCTATGTCACGATCTGACATATGACACAGACTTTGTTATAATGATTTTTAACGAAGTTGCAATAACACAAAGTTTGTGGGGAGGGTATTTTACTTGACAGCTACTTATTTTAATAACCCTAGATAAATGAAAGGCGAAGGTAGTCACAGCAGGAATTGAACTAAGAACGTAAAGGTAAGCATTCTGTCTTGGACCCTACCGATTCTACTATCCACCTACTTTTCCCATACTAGGGGTTCTATCTCTGTAACAAGACCAAATTTGAAGGAGCGTATAGTTACTTTTTTGAACTGACACCAAATATTTCATTGTTATTGTATTAAATCGATACTAAAATTATGAAGATTAAAACTGACCCTGACAACATTTGAACTTAAAACGATATAAATAGAGATATAAAGAGATATAAAGAGATATAAATAGATATAAAGAGATATAAATAAATACCGGAACTATATAATCAGCCACTCAACCACTTCTACGAATCACCGCTTTTCAGCAGAAGTTATAATTATTTCCAATTTAGATACAAAGTGAACAATTTTAGGGAGAGAGGGAGAAAAAGAGAGAGAGATAGTTAGTGAATTACACCTACCCCACAATTTTGTCTAATACTTTATTTTAACGATCCTGGATGGATGACAGGCAAAATTGATTTCGGCGGGATTCTGCTCAGAATGTGAAGAGCCGGAAGAAATACAGCACGGCTCTGCTAATCTACCGCCTTTAATTGAAATTATGATAATTAAAACAAAATGGTTTCTAAAACCCAGATTGTAGATTCTATATTACCATCTAAATATCGGCTTCAAATTTTGGCACTAGGTCAGCAATTTCAGGGAGGGAATATGTCGATTACATCGACCTCAGTATTCAACTGGTACTAATTTCATCGACTCCGAAAGGAAAAGTCGACTTCAGAAGAATTGGAACTCAAAACATAAAGATGGATGAAATGACGCTAAGCATTTTGCCTGTCGTGCTAACAACTCTGCCAGCTCATCACCTTCCATTGTCATCTAAATATTCTTTTCTACTCTAGTCACAAGGCCCGAAATTTTGGGGGAGAGGACCAGTCGATAAGATCGACTCCAGTACGCAACTGGTACTTAATTTATTGACCCTGACAGGATGAAAAGCAAAGTCGACCTCGTCAGAATTTGAACTCAGAACGTAAAAACAGACGAAATACCTATTTCGTTATTGCCCACAAGGGGCTAAACATAGAGGGAACAAACAAGAACAGACGAACGGATTAAGTCGATTACATCGACCCCAGTGCGTAACTGGTACTTAATTTATCGACCCTGAAAGGATGAAAAGCAAAGTCGACCTCGTCAGAATTTGAACTCAGAACGTAAAACAGACGAAATACCGCTAAGCATTTCGCCCGGCGTGCTAACGTTTATCGTCTAAATATTACTACACATTACTTACGCTATTATAATGTCAATACTATTACAAGAATCTAGAAGCAAATAATAAAACTATATTCATTGTAATACCAAAGCAACATCAACGGAAGAAAAGACGAAAACGCCATTAAAACTTATTTGTTGAACTCTTGTTAGGTAAATGACGAGAGACATGTCAATATTAGTTAACTTTTATGAATGAGCGGAAACCACCACGGGAGGCTATTACATTAAGTATATTAGCACTTAATTAAACATTGTGATACATAATCACATACACTCCGGTCATAATGTTTATATTTCATGCCAACTCGTATACAATTCTTGTACATCTATACTGTAAATATCTATCACAATAACTAGCAAGTATTGGACAGGTTTATGTTACACTGAGAAGGTTTAATAAAACCGAAATATGTTTCTGGTTACCATTGTGCTTGCAAAACATTTCATTAAGTTAATATTAATTCTCGAGCTAATGCTTTTATCCCATCATAGCATGAGTAATTTGAATATTAATTTATCAATATTTCGGAGTTTTGACATCTTTGCTTTAATCAAATTTTATTAACATCAATTAATCTACATATATTCAACCTCACATCATTGTAAATGTCTTATTCACTACGTAAAGTATATTAGCACGTACCCATCTAGGTTTATGTTAGTTTTACTAGAAGTGAGCCATGGTAGATGTAGTAAATCTCTTTTTATTTCAAAGCACATTAACATTATGTTTTTATTTATTTCTCGAACTGTATTCCTACCGATACATAGTACCACTTGTCTTTGTGGATTCGTGTATTTAACTTTGTTTCATACATAAATAAGCTTCACAAAAGAATCAACAGCTCGTGCCAATTTGTTAAGTGTGTAGATGTACAGTAGCGAATCCTAATCAAGCCATTTTACCACACAATACAGCAGAAAATAAAAGAAAAGAAAATGAAACAATAAGGGAAAATGTAAAGCAGCATTAGAAAATAGGATGAAAATCAGACTTGGTGAATGGAATTCAGAGAGGAAACAAAGAAAATGTTTGTGGTTCGTAGATTATGTCGAAATCTGAGTAAACTGCGACAGTAGATATGAAGGCACCGAAACAGTGATTGTATTAGTTATTTATTAGCTTAAAACTATTGATTCATTCTGAGGTTGCGACATTTTCTTCGGCGAAAGAAAGTGAAGGGTTTGGATGAACAGCTTTATTAGCTAAAACATACCTTTTTGCACCTTTTAATTTGGTCTGAAATTTAGGAGAAATAGGAACGCGATGGAGACAAATATGGTTGTTGCTATTGAAGATTTACTGTGCGACAGAAATTATATTCATACTAAGGTACGTAGTAACGAACATGTTTCGGAGTTCAAAATTATGGCTGTTTGTGAGGGATACAAAAAAGAACCCAATACAGTAGAAAATGAAAAGAAAGGGAAGAAGAAAGAGAAAATACGGAATGACATTAAAAAAGAGATTGGAAATTTTGTCTAGGTAACCGGTTACGGGATGTGAGAGGTGTACCTCACAGGAAACATCGAAATTTCTGAAAGAGTAAACTTAAAGCCATATAAGGTCACTTATACTGTTTGATGTAATTGTATAAAGGATCTATCTAGATTACTTTTCCTATTTCGTCCACAAATTTCTCAAGTGGCAATCAACAATAAACAAAGGTTTCACAAAATTGGTTTCAAATTTTGGCGCAAGGCCAGCAATTTCGGGTGAGGGGATTAAGTCGATTAGATCGACCCCCAGTTCTCAACTGGTACTTATTTTATCGACTCCGAAAGGTTGAAAAGCAAAGTCGATTCCGGCAGCATTTGAACTCAGAGCGTAAAGACGGACGAAATGCTGCTAGTCATTTTGCCCGGCGTGCTAACGATTCTGCCAGCTCGCTGCCTTGTTTCGTAAAAATAAGCATTGCTATAGAGGAAAAACAAATAAATCAAACAGAATCCAAAGATAATATACGTGGGATATATATGCTAGCAAACTTTGGGAAATCTGAATCAGAAATTACAAGGATTGATATAGAAAACGCTGACTTTATAATTGCATTTCATTTGCCATCTCTCTCCTCCATGTGACTCGAATAAGATTGAAAACATTTCTGCAGTTTTCGCAACATACTGATATAAAAAGAAATGTTGATAACGAAACACGAAAACGATTTACAAACGTTATGGACGGTCCGTCCTACAATATGGAGTTGAAACACGGAAATTAACAAAAGTATTATCAAACAGATTAACAAACAGATATATATACACAAAGAGAAAAGTGTTAGTAATATGCTATGAATAGAATATAAACTGAATGATAAAGATCTGATATCAAAAAGTTACGAACATTATATTAGACAGCATCAAAGAGAGAAATCTAAAACATTTTGGATGCTTAATTGGAAAAGAATGAATGAGAAAAGAAGGAGAAACCTAGAATTACGTTGATAAATACCATCAAGAATGGGAAACACTCAATATACAATGAATGTATAAGAACATCACAAGAAAAACCGAGAAAGCGATCCATGGTGAGAATGTGTGAGAGATATTTAACGATGAGGATCATAAGATATAAAACAACTACTTTAATGTAACATTCGGTTTTTTTTTTTTTTTGTCTTCTT